>NC_092213.1:35147267-35249245 GCF_043381705.1 Parasteatoda tepidariorum | reverse complement strand
AAAAAAAAAAATTGTTTTTTCCTAAAATTACCAATTTTACCTAAATTTATTTCTTGCCTTCATATTTATTATAACCTCTTACTTTAATTTCAGAGGAAAATTAGGTTTTTTACTTGGAAAATAGCTACAAAGTTCAACTAAAAAGTTACTTTTTTC
Organism: Parasteatoda tepidariorum; assembly: GCF_043381705.1. Taxonomy (NCBI): domain Eukaryota; kingdom Metazoa; phylum Arthropoda; class Arachnida; order Araneae; family Theridiidae; genus Parasteatoda; species Parasteatoda tepidariorum. Next base: position 35,249,089 of record NC_092213.1, on the reverse strand, counting down.
TAAAATTTTACTTTTTGACTATTTTTTACTCGGAATTTTACTTGATTTTATTTTCTCGAATGTTTAAATTTCAGGAGGGGCGAAATATATTGTTTGCCCCCTCACTAAAATTTCAGAGGGGGCGACTGCCCCTTCTGCCCCCTCGGCTGGCACGCCACTGTTAAAAAAGGTGACATGGTTGTTAGATTTTGTATAACTCGCTTTTTTGGCAATCTTGATTTGGCCTCTTTCCGTTTGTTTATTACTGTTTGCTTGTGTTGCAAGTTGTGCACCATCTTACGTTTGTGTTAGCACATTGTTCGAGGGGCAAGATTAAGTTTAGTAATAAGTATTCAAATACCACGTTTGCAAGAATCTCAACACAATGATCACGTTGTGAGTCAAAATAGCTTTAAAATACACCGGAAGCAGCAATACGGAAGTATAAGCGGCATACAGCCAGCAGCGCTTCCTAGTGTCGAAAACACCATCCTACCTAGTTCTCTTTCGCAGTGAGAATGGATCTTACTAGGAAATTCACACTGCATCAGATTGTCCTCGAAGCGTGTGTGAATGTCCCGAAACTATAAGTCAGTTGAACTGCTCGCGCCTGCGCTAAGTTTATTTGCGCATTGACAAATGAGAATACAAGCAGTGAGAATGCTCATTTAAATTAATTGCTCAGGGGTGAGTTATACATTCACATTAGCGAACATTTAAATATGGGGATAAGCTATGCCGTAAAGAGTTCCTTTAATTGGAAATATATGGGATTTGTATTGATCTGTCTGAATGAATGAAAAATTGCTGTATATGTCTGTATATGTAGGTATTGTGAAAGGCTGCTTTGATGCGAAAAATTGCTTCCGTTGTAGGATTGCTTTCTTCTGAGGAAAAATTGCTTTCTCCTGAGGATCCTTTCTCTCTTCAACCGGTTGCCTTTCACGCCGATGTCAAAGTTTGTAAATTTCAAGTGCAACTATTAAATACGTGTAAATTTGATTCGTGTGCGATATCGAAGCAGGAAGAATGACTTCTGCCTCTGAGGTGATCTTTGTGTCTTAAGCCAACGAAATACATTTCGGCAGCTATTTAAGTTTCCCAACTCAACATGGTTAAGGGTATACATCCTTTTTTCATGTAAGTTAGAGTGTTCGATTACGGCCCTAAAGGATAGGTTCAATTCAAGCCAGTACTAATAAAAATCTCTCGCATATTCTTCCACATTGGTAGTTACTGACAACGAATACTTAACTAACTGCCTCACTACCTCGTAGCAACATTACATTCGCCATGTAGCACGATTCATTTTGCTGTGACAAATTAAATGACTAGGTCTGAAATTAGGATGCGAAAGAAGTCTGACAGTCTTTTGAAAGACGGGAAAAACTCTAGAGTTTTGGAGATCAAGCCTGGAAGTTTGGGGAGTATTAAGAAATAGTGAAGGCTAACATACCTAATTTCAGTATAAATTAAGGAATTAATGTATATATATATAATAAAAAAGTTTGTATTTCAGCATCTTTATGAGCTTTAATTCGTTAAGAATGCTTTCAATGTCATTTTTGAAACATATAACATAAAAAATCCAGTAATACTTTTTTAACCTTTGCACGCGGGGTCGAAAAGAAGACATCGAGGTCTTCTGAGGGAATCTTTCCTCCACTGGGGGAGTGAAGTATGAAACGGTACCACTGATCGTAAAAACAAAGTAGGTGACGAACGTTAAACAATTTTATCCCCCCTTTATTTGCTTAAGCTTGTTTGCTAACCGTTAGAATATCTTAGTTAAGTATAATAGGACGGTCACTGGAGAAAGCATTTTAGAAAAAGGATAATAAAAAGGAAAAAAAAAAGAACATTTTACTTTCCAATTCTTTAAAAATGACCTGCCTGTTCCGTGTGAGAACAACTTATGCACGATTCTGCATTCATGAATATAATCAATGTGAATAATCAAAAGTATCTCGTGAAAGCATTCACGAGATATTTTTTTCTCTCTCGTTGTTTTAAAGTTTAGCAGCATAGAATTCAAATAAAAAAATTTTTTTTTAATGTTCATAAACATATTCACAACAAATATTAAAATAAATAAGCAATAATAATAGTTTTCCTTTTCTGCTCTTACATTTACAATGATTTCTACAAAAACAAAATTTTAATTATAGAATCATAATTTGAAGAATAACATTTAGTTTTTAATCATTATAATTATTACTCGTTTTAATAACTATTTGACACATTCTAATAAATATATTTCTAATTTCAGAAATTTTTTCAAATAATTCACATTTAGTTTCTATCAAAATTCTTTTGTAAGAAGTCTCTTAACCAGATATTTATTTTAAAAGGAATTTAAAATTTTCTGAAATTTAGCGAGTCATTGTGTCACAATAAGTCAAAATTATAAAAGAAGGGATTTAAATTATTGCTGACACAAGAAAAAACAAAACGTAAACTCATTGTTCACTGTGGAAAATTACGGCTAATTGAATTTTTACCCCTCTTTTTAGTATATTTTGAATTTCATGTTTTCTACTAAGAATGAAAAATAAAGCACAGATTAAACGTAAATTTTTATGAGGAAAACAAATAAATTTTTTTTCTTCACGCATAAACGATCATAAAATAAACATAAAATAAAATAAACAAACAAGACATTGACTTGAGAAACCACATTTTGCCAAATAAAACTGAATAATTCAGTTAACCTTCATTTTGCTTAAAATGTTAAAAAAAATGTGTTTTGATTGATCTAATAAAGTAAATCCATCGAGAAGGGCAATAAATAATACAGTACAGAACCCGTTATCCGGAAATCAGAAAACCGGAAAACCAAAAAACCGGAACGAAATTCGATAAATTTTCCCGCTATTTAAAAAAACTTTTTTATAAGATTTTAGGATTTTTCTTTCTTTTTTGAAAGATGTTTACCTTACCATCATTTTAGAAATAATCATTAGTGTATTACTTCATCGTTTTTTCTTCTTTTTAAGATTATTTCTAAATATTTTTCTATTTTTAGTTGGGTTTAACAATAAAAAAAACGGCTTTTTGTTGCGATTCAGAAAACCTGAAAAATCAGTTATCCGGAATAGCGATGGTCCCGATCATTTCGGATAATCGGTTCCCTACTGTATAATATAATTAAATAAAGAATTTCTGTGTATGTCCGACTGATTGCGTGTAAACTGGATTGAGGATATATCGTAAGCTCTAAGAATGCGAGATTCAAAATGGATCTAAATGAGTAAAATTGTAAAAAAATTAAGAAGCCCAATTTTTGATTTTTTAAAATTATATTTTAAATTCAGAGACATTTAAAAAATGAAATTTTCTCATTGACTTAGGGGAAGCCAGTCTCTTAAAATAAGCTATGGACGATTCAGTTTTTTCAATATTTTAAAGATAACTTATAACTTCTAGCTCTAATCAAAAAAGCTGCTTATCGCTTTCCCTGTTTTATTTTCACTTATATTTTATTTGTTAAGCCAGGTTATCTGAATGATCAACGTGATTAGGGTAGCATAAGCAAACTGCATAATCAAATTATTATTTCAAAGCTTATGCGAAACCACGTGTTTATTTTGTTTATAGTTATGCTTTTAAATCGTAATTTTACAAAATTAAATAATTTAACACCGGCGGTAATAAAAACAAAAGTTTTGCACTGAAAGACAAAATTATTGGGAAAAGGGAACTAATTCGCTGAGGAATAAGCATGACAAAACAACCAATTTATTATTGACAACATGGGTAATTAATTTTCGCAAAATACTAATTGAAGAACAATAATAAGCTATGAACTAAAACTCAAAATTAATGGAGAAATGTTTTAACGTTTAAGAGAGCATAAAAAATTAGCAAACTATTATTGATGTCAAAGATGCTTAATTAATTTTGATTATAAATACTAAAGGGCATAAAAATATGCTATGAGCTGAAAAGAAAAACTAATGGAGAAAATGTAATTATTCGTTGCGGGGTACAGTAAAAAGCCGGGGTACCGTCAACATACTATTATTGACACCAAATATGCTTAATTTTGGTTATGGGTACTTTTGGCATAATGGTAATAGGTTATGTTTGATAGATACCAAATATACTCATACACAACTTTGAAAAATACTTTCAGCGTATTTTAGGGTAAAACAGCTTCGACTATACTGTACATTTTAATGATAGATTTATTATATTGATATTTACGTACAGGAGAGAGTTGCTTGACTATAGCGAATTTTAAATATTATTATGCCAGGTGATACTGAATACAGTTAAGGTCTGGTTTCTTAGGACAAGCGCCTTATCTGGGCGTCAGCGGAAAGTTGATGTAGAGCTGACGCCAAAAAAATACTTTTTTGTTAGCTCAGCGTGAGCAGTCAGTCCTACGCAGACATTATCTCTCATTGCGCATGCGTTAATAACGTAAACAAATATTTATTTTGAATTTGTATTGATTTTGTTATTGTCGACCAGTGTTTTAGAGAACANTTCTTCTCTAAAATTACCTATTTTAATGGACTTCGTCTTGGCGAATAACTAAATATCAGAAGAAGCAAAGCACATAAATGTTAGTGGAATATAAAGTTTTTTTATTTCAAAAATAGCTTCAAAATTGAAAAAAAAAAATTTAAAATTTCCGATTTTACTTTATTTTTGTGAGTGTCTGAATTTCAGGAAGGGCGAAGCACATCGTTTGCCCCATCACTTAAATTTTAGAGGGGCCCTCTGCCTCCCACTGGTTGGCACGCCACTGGGTCTGACGCTAGATAGTAGAGGAAACAACTAAGTAAACCAGAAGTGCAATATACAGAAAGTGTTAACAATTAACTACATGCAGCTGTGGCCTTTCCCCTTCTCTGCAAAGCGTGTTTGTTCTTTTGAGAAAGGGAAATAATTCGCGAAAAGGTGTTTTACCGTTTTTTACCCTTTCCTTTATGTTATAGTAGGTACGTAATTACAAAAAAGAAAATTTTCAGCAACTCTATCTTAACACAATTTCTTTCCTACGTATATATTATTAGAGTACTGTATTTTGAAAAAACATGACGTGGTCTCTTTATGTGGGGCCCCCTTGACCGTCGGGGCCCCGGGGCGGTGCCCCGACTGCCCCGGCGTAGTTACGGCCCTGCCTTTATTATGATAGGATGGACTACTAAAAATCAGCTTTGATTAATTTAATAATGTAAAACAGCTGAGAAAGTCAACAAATTATAATAAATAAAAAAACATTGGAATCCTTTGATCTTTATTATTTGCGTCGATATTTTTCTGAAAATTTTGTACAGGATTTTGTAGTGTTGTTCAGTGTTATTGATGCGTTTTCTTTTTAATCCCGTGAGAAGAACGTGCATTCAGCTAGTCAATAAGTAAATAAAATAAAATAACCGACCTGCCCTTAATAGGGCATACGGCGTAATTTTTTAAATTTACAATTTAAGAAGGATTAAGTTTCACAACATAATGGGCAATGATACAAACAAATTACAACAAATAGACAATGATACAAACAAATTACAACAAATAGGCAATGATACAAGCAAATAAGTTACACAATAATTCACCACTAAAACTAGGTTGACGGCAAATACAAAATTAAAACCATAGTAAATAAACCATAGAAAAGTAAAATAATGCAAGGGGATAAAACACCAGTATAAGGCAACCAAGTATGAAAGATGATTTAAAAAGTGAGTAAAAAAGATTTAATAAATAAATTAAAGTGGACGTTAATACGTTATGGGTAACAATAGTTTGAAACTTATGAAATGGAAAACACAGTTTTCCATTTCCATTTCAAATGAAACAGTTTTTTTTTAAATTTCTGTTTCGCAATTGAGAAATTAACTATAAAATAATCTTGGGTTTTAGGAAATGAAGCCTCTTATTTTTATAAAAATGCATAAAAAATCAAATATATATTATATATATTCTGAAAAAGAGACCATTTTTTTTTCATAAAGAAACTTCAAATTATTGTTAAACTTGCCCTTTAATAATGAAATATATACTATCTCTACTTTTTTAAAGGTCAAGAGGACTAAGAAGTTGAAGTAGATGAGAAAATAAATAAATAAAAAACAAAAAAACGGGAGGTAGTGTGGTGCACTAAAATAACCATGGCGATATCGGCTGAGAAACTAATGGTTCATTCTTTCACCATATTTCTCCCACTTGAACAAAAGCCAAAGGAAGCGTGGAAGATTCCTACTTGAAAATCTTTTAATTTATTTTTCAATAAGCTGTATTTCTCGTAAAAATGCTTTTGAAATTGATGTAGCAACAAAGAATCGTGTTCTAGTGTCGGGGGAAATCAGTAATCATGTCTAAAATTATGCTTATCAAGTTGGTAAGCAGTTAATTGAAAAAAAATCTGAGCGGGCCATGTATGGGCAGAATTATTTGTGTATTATTACTTATTTACTAGAGTAAAAATAATTAATACCCAAACAAAATCATTGAACAAAAAAGGATAACTTCATTCAACTTTGAAATATAAATGCTTTAGCATTAAATATCTGAAATAAATTAACTAAAAACTTAATGAAATTTAACAATTAGTGTGACTTATCGCTATATTGTTCCAAGCCATTCAAATATTGTATTTATTGTATTAATTCTATTATAATATTGTATTAATGTTTTTAAAATTGATGTAGTTACAAAGTCTAGTGTCTATCAAAATCAGTAATGATGTCTGTTATCATGTATAAATTGCTATTTGAAAAAAAAAATCCCCATGTATGGAGAGTAATTATTTACATTTTACTACTCCAGTAAATCTAATTAATACCTAAACTAACTTATTGCACGAAAAGAATAATTGCATTCATTAAGAAAATGCAAAAGTTTTAACATTCAAAATCTAAACTAAATAAAAATAACTGAAAACTTATTTAAATTTAATAATTAGTGTAACTAAACACTGTAGTATTCCAAGCCATTCAAACATTGTATTAATTTGAAGGATGTGTTTATTTTCATAGCTAAGGTTATTGAAATAATAAGGTTATTAAGATAATAAAATTATTATTAAGAAGAGTTACGATGATTAATTAAGATATGTTAATATAACAGGACAAGAACGGAAAATGATGCATACTATGCATTTCAATTTCCCAATCGAAATAATTTGAGTTATTTAGTTAGTCCTCACTTTCAGATATAAAACTATCATTTTTATGATTCAGGTATTTCGTTAGTTTTGATAACCATTCATAAATCACGTGGTTCGTGACGAAGCGCGAACTCTCAAATGCATGACGAATATTTTTTCTCATCTCGGAACCTCATTGCAGTGCATTGTGGGAGATAGTTTACTATAATGACGAAACTAGAATGAAGACTAGATTATCAAAATTAGAATGACGAAATGTTTCTTTACTTTTGACGAAATTTGTTTCCTCGAAGAAAAGACGATAGTTATTCGTATTGACGAAATATCCGCTTGGAGCATATACCGGGGAACAGTTTTGTCGAAAATAAGGAAAGTTTCGTGAAATTTGAGTATATATTTTAAACAGCGCTGCTTAGTTATAAATATAGAAGGTAAATCAGATTTTATTTTTAAGACAACTTAAAATTCCAAATTTCAGTTTTGAAAACATGGTTAGTTAATTTTGAGATACAAGAACATTAACATGGAAACGTAACAAGAACATTGTACATGGAAACGTAACACTTAGGTTACCGATCTAGTTCAGCCTCAGTATAATTTATTTTGCATTCTTAAACTTCACGTCTAGTTTCTAACTATATATTCCAAGGTTAGCATAAGAAACAAATTATCTCGTGAATCTCAAACATCTTGAATGTTTGGAAAGAAGAAATTCTAACAAATACGTAAGCAAGCACATTATACATAAAAAATGAAAAACAAAACTATTTTGCTTACAATAGTTGCTTTTAAACTTGCTTCGTACTTAACTTCTGCTCAAAACATATTAAGAGATCCATGGTTATCTGATGATAATGAGGATTTTGATTTATACGATATAATTACTATGGCCGAGGCAAGTCTTGGCACGGATCCTTATGAAATGACAGACGAAGAACGGGAGGAAGTTGTTCATTTACACAATGTCTATAGAGGTAACTTCACTGGTCCGATAGCTTCAGGTTCAGATGTACAATATATGGAGTACAATATGACTCTAGAACATTCCGCGAAATTGTACGCGAGTATTTGTCAATGGAAGCATGGCAGACACCCTAATGATAGCATAGGTGAGAAAGCTGGCCAGAATTTGTACAAAGGTCCTAGTCGTAACCTTGGGAGAGCACTTTATTTATACTATATGGAATATCCCTTGTACAGTTACGAAAATCATGACTGCATCAATCACAAAATGTGTGATCATTTCATAGTCATGATGTGGGGACTAACAAACCAAATTGGATGTGCTCGAGTTAAGTGCCATCAACTTAAAGGTAATATTTTGTCAGCATGCCACTACTGGCCAAGGGGAAATATGCGGGGATCTGCTGAAATGAAGGTATATCAGATTGGCCGTCCATGTTCTAGAAATCCTAGGGGTGATGGTAATTTATGCCATAAAAATCTCTGCGTCAACAAAACGTTGAGCAAAAAGTACAATCTAGACACGACGTGTGAATCCTTTTGCCAAAACTGCGCCGTTAACAACATCAAAAAGTGCACTTGTGAATGCAAAGTTGGCTGGGACTGGAACGATTGTGCAGAACCATGCGCAGACCTTTCTATACCTCTTACGAAAGGTTCAGAACCCAGATGTAGAGTGTATTACAGATGGGATATATGCCCAGACTTCTGGTACAACATGTGGTGTAGAAAACATTGTCTTGAGTGCAAAGTCATAGATCCAAAGAAACCTCCACCCGAAGATCAAATGTGTTGTGGTGGTAAAATGTGTGATAGGTTTTATGTCCTTAACTATAAGTGTGAATGCGAGCTGTTATGTCCATCAAAGGCATGTATATTTAATATTACAGAAATAAAACAAGCTGGTTCATATGGATCTAAGCAAAGCTGCGAAAGACTTCTTATAATAATAACTTTATTTGTTTGTCATATTTTCAAGATATCTGTGCTCTATTAGAACTGCATTTTGTAAAAGATTATTTCGAATAATTTTATTTGCTTATTAAGATATTTGTAGTATATTAAAACTGCCTTTTTCAAAAAGTTTTTTTTTCGAATAATAACTTTATTTGCTAATTAAGATATTTGTAGTATATTAAAACTGCCTTTTTCAAAAAGTTTTTTCTTCGAATAATAACTTTATTTTCTAATTAAGATATTTGTAGTACATTACAACTGCGTTTCGTAAATTGTTTTTCGACTTTGTTTATTAAGACATTAGTAGCTTACTAAAACTGAATTTTGCAACAGTTTACTTTTTAATAATAACTTCATTTGCTTATGATGTTTTAAAGACATTTGTGGTTGATTAATTGATATGGATTTAAAGAATATTATGAAGTAATGTTTGTGTATCTTGAATATAATAAAAAACTACTCATTACTTGAAATGTTAAACTTGTATTTTAAGGCAGCATGTTTTTGGCACCAAAATTATTTTAAATCATTTAACAAGTATTGAGTGTTAAAAAGCAACTTTCTAGAATAATTTATATTGTATAAATACATTAATATTTAAAGTTTAACGAAGTTACGTTAATATTTAAAGTTAAGTGAGCCAGCAAGAAAAATTTACGACTGGTAAATTAATTTTTGTTACATAGGTTGCAAAAATAATATGAACAATTATGCTTACCAAAATAATAGAACCGATATATTAAGATATATCGGTTCTATATATATAGGAAACATTTATTTAGGAAACCGATATAGGAAACATTTATTTAACAAATATTGTCAAAGAAACCAGCAAATAAAACTTACACCTGATAAGCAAATTGTTCTGAGATGAACAAAATAACTTCAATTAACCCAATTTTAATTAACCCTAAATAACTTTTGATCTAGTGATCGGATCTTCATGTTCTCGGGACCCAATCTTAATCGTTCGAGAGGATGACCTCGAATATGATAACTAATTAGAGTAAATGATATTTTAAGTTTGCAAAATGCAAAATTTGAACAAAATCGGTCAAACGTTCCTGAGAAACAAATTTTGAAAATATTATTTTATCAAAATTTGATTTTTCAGGAACTATACGACGAATTTCGTTCGAATTTTGTATTTTGTCACATGAAATTGCATTCTTCAAAATTATGCAAAAAAGTGTATAACTTACGATTCAAAACGTTTTCGACTATAATTAAATAAATTAATAAAAAAATGGTAAATATATGTATCAAAAGTTATTTTTTCCAGGGAATTATCTTTGGATAAAAGAATTTTATAATTGTTCGCAAAAATTTTTCGATTTGCTTAAAAAGTTCTTGAGATATGGGGAAATAGTCAAAAAATAAAAATTAATATTAACATTAACTAAATGGGAAATTAACATAAATTTTTACTGCTTAGTAATTACTGATATGAATAGTTCTGTGCTAAAAGGAGTTAAAAACATTTTGTTTTAAACTTTAAAAGCTAAAATTAATAATGATGGAAGTATTTCAAAGAGGCAACATTTACAATCATTTAACTAATTTTTGCACCAGTTTTATTACCTTTAAATTATCACTCACTAAAATTATATTTACTAACCATATTTTATGTATGAATTATTTTATATTTGTGATTCCTCAGTTAAGTAGATAAAAGTAATTCTTGACATTTTTGAGATGAAGAAGCCTTCAAGCAACGTAAAGTAATGCTAAAATTTTCAGTCGCGTATTGCCAATTCAATCGCCAAGTTAGAAAAATTGAATGACATACAACAATAGAACTTATTGATGACTGCCATATGTTAATTTGCGTTTATTAATATTTATTAAAGTTTAGTAGTAAAATAGTTTCTAAAAATGCTGATTGTAAGTTAGGTCATATTTTATTTTTACCCATTGGCAAAATGGGTCTTGGTTTGGATTTGATGGCGTTTGCACTTTTCAACTCTGTTCAAGAGTAAACAGTGCGCATGCGTTGCTATGACAACTCCTGTTGTTTTTCTTTTTATTTTCACTAGCAGGCATTTTTAATGTATTCACATAATAATTTAAAGTATTTTCATATTCTTTTTATTATTAACGTATAATTACTGACTTGACGGTGATTTTAATATAAATATGAACGCTGAAGAAGGAAAAGTATTAGTTTTTTGACGTCTTGAAACACGTAGGGGAGAGTCGGGTAGCCCCGCTCACTTAAGGAGTATTGCTTATATTTCTGTATAATATTGAGTAATAATCAACATTTTTGTATGTTTCTATTGTTTTATCATCTAATTAAATAATGCAAAAAGAATAAACCAAAAAAAGAATAGTTAAACTTAAAAAAATAGAAATTAAAAAAAGATGTTTTTCAGCTCTTTTCAAAATGTGTCGGGTAACCCCGCCCAGTTACAAAAATTGTGTTTTTTGGCTATTTTCTCAGGTGTAAATGAGAATGACCAATGTATTGCTAATAGATAAACCTCGTTTATCATTTTTATCGCAAAATTATTTTATTTATTACATATTTATATACTTTTAGAGAATTCTATCATTTAATAAAACAAATGTCATACTTTTTATCATTATTATTGTATATTAATATATTATAATATTAATATATATTTATATTAAATATTTAACGAAAATAATTTAATTTAAGTAACAATAATTAATAACAATAGTTGTTTTTCAATATAAACTTATTTGGTTGATCTCTTCTTATAAACTTAATATAAAATACTTCTTATAAAATTACAAATTCACTTTGTATTTTGATTGCATTCAAATGCTTCTGTAGATTGATTCGTTCACAAATAAGTGAAAATAAATAAGTAAGCAAATAGCTTATCATAATATTTATGATTTCTTGATATTAAATTTAATTTGGATATATCAATTACATTTTAAAAATATTTAATTTTTCATTTTTAAATATATAAATTTATGTTTCATATAATATTAAAACATATATTTGTTGTTAAAAATGCATATAACATTCAAATTTGAAGCAATAAAATAATAATCTTTGCAACCGTACATTTATCGACGAAATAAAATTGGGCGGTGATACCCGACATTCATGTGAGCGGGGCTACCCGAAATCCAATTTTTTTGTAAATTCGTAATCACTCGAACAATTTTTCACATACAAACTTCTTTCTTTGTGCAAATTAAACTTAAGACTACATACTTTAATGCTGTATGTATAAAAAAAAACATTTTTTTAGTATTAAAATGAAGTTTAATTGAAACATTCAACCAATTTTCCTTAATTTCATGACTACTGCATTCAACATATTTTCAAAACTATTGTTTACCATGTTACCAGCTGCATAAATACTTGAAACTTTGAAAATAATATTTTTTTAATATAACAATTAATGTCCAATGGCCCATTGACTTGAAAAAATATTCTACACATATGAAATTGACAGTGGGCGGGGCTACCCGACTCTCCCCTACATAGGCAGGATATGAAAATCAATCCGACGACAAGCATCAATTGAGACTGTTTTTGCAACCCATGATTAGAAATGTTGTGGCGTTTAACGGAGTCGATCCAGAAAGAAAAAGCATTTGACCAATGGCTAACCAGCGATCGTAATGAGGCAATCACAACTTTTTTCCTGATTTCGTTTCTTTTTTAAATTTTTTTTTATGTACGGTTTATTTTTATTTTATTTTGCTATCCTCACTTAAATTATAATTAATTCATTAAAAATAAATAAAAGTAAGAAATATCTACAATAATACGAAAGTATAGTATTTTTTTTAAATCAAATATAATAATATCTTAGAAACAGAATTATTAATGTTAGTTACTATAACACTTTACAAGATATAACAATATGCGTAGGCTTGCATTTGCTGCAGTTTTTTCACCAGGTCAACGTTTAAAAAACGTTGGCCGAGTGTTGTTGAACGTTGATCCAAAGTGCCGAGTTTGCGCGCATTCTTTCAGTGTTCCACTGACATATTTTCCATGGTGGACTGATCATAAGACACAGTTTCCAGCAGAACACCAAAGTCAACCATCACCTGGCTGCGTTCAGTATGCGGGTGGATCAGGCTGCGCACTGACCGAGGGTGTGCGGTATCAGTCCTCGGTAAATTTTTCTACTGTAAAGTGGTTTACGTGCAGGAATTTGTGATGGCGTGTCTTCGGATCTTTCTTAGGGATGTTTCTCAGAGCATCGACAATACAATATCGTGCAGCTCTAGTACGACGTAAATAAATAACTACAACTAATATTGACATATGAACGTAGAAATGCCTTAATTTTACCATTTTTCTCTCTCTCTCTAAGATGAATGCAAATTAGTTTATTGTTAAGCAGCTTAAATTATTTATTAGTTGGCATTAACTTAAACTCTTACATTAGTAATTGTTGTACATTTTAAATACCTTTCTTTGTTTTCAGTTGCAATTTAAGAAGTTCAGCTTTATTTGTTACGTAGCAGAAGGTTCATACCTCCTTAATTTTGTTTTGTTCATCTCATGAAATTTCTCAAGCTTTTCTGACGAATGTTCTAAACAAAGGTTTTTGTAAGGTTTTGAAAAAGGCGTATTTTTATAGTTTAATTTCTCAGGAATTGTGCGACCGATTTCGCTTAAATTCTGTATTTTGAAATTTAAATTGCATTCTTTAAAATTATGCAAACATTTTTATGCCATACAATTCAAAATTCTTTTGACTATTATTAAATAAAATAATAAAAAAATAACAAATACTTAATAAAAGTTTATTAGAAAATTTAGTTGAAATATTTTGCTTGAAATTATTTTTGGATAAACGAATTTAATAATTTTGTGATTAAAATTTTTTTTATTCTTTAAAAAACTTCTCGAGATATGGTGAAATAAGCAAAAAGTAAAATTTTCATTAAGAAGTATAAATTTTAGACACCTCTCCTGAATAAACTATTGAGACCATATTTCTTCTGAAAATTCGCTTTGAATACAAATATTTCTTAAATTTACTGACAGTGTTAAAGAAATATGTTAATGAATACTTGTATTTATAGTGCAGATTTTTTTTACTATTAGAAAGAAATAAAAGATTGTAAAGTTGAAATATTTACTTATTAAAATAAGTCGTTCCCCATGCAGGGTTTTTCTTATGTAATATTACATTAATTAAATAAATATCCCTTTAAAATATTAGATTAAAATCATTATAAAAAGCAAAAAAAAAAAAAAAAAAAAAAAAAAATAGTGCGTGGAGTCCCTCCGCGCGGAAGAAGTTAAACGTTGCAACGTTAATTGTAGAAGAATCAGCAGTCGTAGAAGGATCACTAGTTCTATTCAACGACTCTTTTTCCTGCTCCGCTCGCTTCCGTGCTCTGTAATAACGGTAATATTGTACATTTTTCCCTCGTGGACCTCTTCAACCACTTCTGGTTGCCTCATCGTCTCGCCCTGGAAAATGTATTTGTATTAATAATGTATGTGAATGCGTCATAATNAAAATAATAAAAAAATAACAAATACTTAATAAAAGTTTATTAAAAAATTTAGTTGAAATATTTTGCGTGAAATTATCGTTGGATAAACGAATTTTATAATTTTGTACTAAAAGTTTTTAATTCTCTAAAAAGCTTCTTGAGATATGGTGAAGTAAGCAAAAAGCAAAGTTTTCATTAAGAAGTCTAAATTTTGGACCGCTCTCCTGACTAAATTATTGAGACCATATTTCTCCTGAAAATTCATCATGTTTCGGTACTTTATTCATAACTTTTTGACTATTATTAAATAAAATAATAAAAAAATAACAAATACTTAATAAAAGTTTATTAAAAAATTTAGTTGAAATATTTTGCGTGAAATTATCGTTGGATAAACGAATTTTATAATTTTGTACTAAAAGTTTTTAATTCTCTAAAAAGCTTCTTGAGATATGGTGAAGTAAGCAAAAAGCAAAGTTTTCATTAAGAAGTCTAAATTTTGGACCGCTCTCCTGACTAAATTATTGAGACCATATTTCTCCTGAAAATTCATCATGTTTCGATACTTTATTCATAATTTTTTTACTATTATTAAATAAAATAATAAAAAAATAACAAATACTTAATAAAAGTTTATTAAAAAATTTAGTTGAAATATTTTGCGTGAAATTATCGTTGGATAAACGAATTTTATAATTTTGTACTAAAAGTTTTTAATTCTCTAAAAAGCTTCTTGAGATATGGTGAAGTAAGCAAAAAGCAAAGTTTTCATTAAGAAGTCTAAATTTTGGACCGCTCTCCTGACTAAATTATTGAGACCATATTTCTCCTGAAAATTCATCATGTTTCGGTACTTTATTCATAACTTTTTGACTATTATTAAATAAAATAATAAAAAAATAACAAATACTTAATAAAAGTTTATTAAAAAATTTAGTTGAAATATTTTGCGTGAAATTATCGTTGGATAAACGAATTTTATAATTTTGTGCTAAAATTTTTTAATTCTCTAAAAAACTTTCGAGATATGGTGAAATAAGCAAAAAGCAAAGTTTTCATTAAGAAGTCTAAATTTTGGATCGTAGCTACTAAATTATTGAGCCCATATTTCTCCTGAAAATTCAGCATGTTTCGGTACTTTATTCAGAATTTCTTCACCTTCTCGCAGTTGGTTTCAAAATTAGAAATATTTGAATACAAATATTTCTTAAGTTTACGTCAGTGTTAAAGAAATATGTTAATGAATAATTGCATTTATAGTGTAGATTTTTTTTACTATTAAAAAGTAATAAAAGATTTTAAAGCTGAAATATTTATTTATTAAAATAAGTTGTTCCCCATGCAGGGGTTTTCTTATGTAATATTACCTTAATTAAATAAATATCCCTTTAAAATATTACATTACAATCATTATAAAAATGCAGAAAAAAAGAAAAAAAAAGCATGTAAGCAAGGAAAAACAAAAATGTAATTATTGCTGTACAATTGATACTGAGAGTCCAAGTTTTATTTTATTTTATAACAGGCGATGAACAGCCGGCCCGATTCTGAGTTTACGACTACTAATGTTCTATCACGTATCCTCTAAATTTTAAGCCTAATCCGGAAGACAAAAGAAATCGTGGATCAAACATTAAGAGAAACTAGACTTCTAAAAGGACTTTTTAAAGGAACCAACCTGCATTTGCGTGACACGGAGAAGAAAACATGAAAACCTCGTACGGTTAGTCTGACGACAACATCTTTAGTCCTACTCTAACCCATTATCCGATATTTTACACCAGCACTGAGGTCGGTGTGAGATGAATGCGGAATAAACTGGGATTCGAACCCGGGATCACTTTACTATGAGGCTAGCGCTCTATCACCTAAGCCACCATGGCTCTAAATTTCTGATTTTTTATTCTTAAAAAATTAAGACAATCAAACGATATAATTAGTAATTCTAGACATTTTATACTGTACGCCTGCCAGTTCATAGGCAAATATTTAATATAAAGTTGCTTTTTAATTTTATTTATTTCAGAAAATCGTTTTGCAATAATTTTGCACGAAAACATTAAAAAAAACTTCGAAAATAACATCCGTTATATTCCCATGTCTTTTATATTTTGCTAATGAAGTTTCGGAAAAGAGTAAGCATTAATCATTAGTTTATTAGTTAAAAAATAATTCACTCATAACTTCATCATCATATCTATCTAGACAGCTCAGGGTGGGCCAGTGCCTTCCTTTGAATTCGAATCCACTTCTCTATACTTTTGACACTTGTTCGCCAGTTTTTCTCCTTTAGAGTAAGGATATCAGTCTCAACTAAATCCAGCCATCTCAGCCTGGGTCTACCTCTTTTCCTGTTAATTAGGGGTTTGTGTAATAGGATTTTTTTAAATTTGAGTCATCATTCCTTCTGAAAATGTGAGCTGCCCAGTTCATTCGATTTATTTTATTGAATTTCACAATATCTGGCTCTCTGTAGATTTTATACAGTTCAGTATTATATCGTCTTCTCCAGGAATTATTTATTTTTATCCCACCAAGGATGGCCCTCAAAACTTTTCTCTCAAAAATGGCAATTTTATTTCCACCAGCTTGAGTTAGGTTCCAGGTCTCAGAGCCATAGGTAAGTATTGGCTTAATATAATGTTTTATAGAGTAAAAGTTTTACTCATAACTATTTGTTAATAATATTTAATGTCCCCCTTTTTTTTACGATACTCAACAGACTGGGTTCAATATTGCTTGTGGAAAACAACTTTAAAAATAAGCGTTTTTATCAAAACTGGGTATTATAAACACGTCATTTATTCAATATCATATCTCAATTATTTATTAAGGGTAAACAAGAGCATTGAGTAAGCACGTATAACCACTTTATTTTTAGCTGATTCCGAGAGAAAATAAATTGGCTCTCTCAGATCAAGCAGAGTGAGAGCATTCGGAAAAACAAATGTATTTTTAAATGGTATGCAGATGTTCCAGTTAGGTATAACATTGCGGAAGTAGGTGCAAATCTTTGAAAATTTCCACTCATATATCCATCTCAACAGAGGTAAATGACCGTTAAATGAAGTCGGCACGAGTAAACTCGGCATCGGTTAAGTAAACACTTTGTTGTTGTTGATGTAATGTTAAAATTAAATCAGCTGTTCAATTATATTTAGAGTCATCTCTATAGGGTATTAAAAGAACTTTAGATTCTTCTAATTAATTATTTATTAGTCTTTTTTGAGAGTTGAAAAATAAAATGTTTACTATAAAAATGAATAAACAAAATTTACGTAATTTTCTCTATTCTTGACGAAATCGTTCGTTGTGTAATGCTCTGAGCAAACATTTCATCAAGCTGGGAAAATTACTCTATTTGACGGACTCAATAACTCAAAATTAATCGTCAAATTACTCAGTTTGAGGAGGTAAAAAATAGAATATTCACTATAAAAATAAATATTCAAAATTCACGTAACGGATGTTACCGAATTTCAGATTTGTTCCATCTTTTACACCAGGCCAAATCCATTATCTATTTTCTGTTAACAGCATTTGACGGCGGGGATAGCCTGATTGGCAGGGTGCTGGACTCATGTTTGTGAAAACGAGAGTTCGAATCCAGCCAGCCGAAGACTCCCCGTGTAGTGACTGGTACACGTTAAATCAGTCGGGTCACAAAGTCCTCCATGTTCCCATAACAAATCAATATTTCTGGGGGTACTTAATAGGAGATTGATCGTTCTCTGGTTCAGGCAGGGCCGGATTAAGCGTACACGGGGCCTGAGGCCATTCAAATTTTTGGGGCCCTTAAATTAAATTTTTTTCTCGTATATTTTTCATTTATTCAAATATAAAAGTATTTATGTATCTTTTCATTTACGAAAGCATATTTGAAATAAAGATAAATAATAATAAATGAAATTTTATTTTATTTTATTAAATTAGAACTAAAGAATAATCATAGCATTTTGAAAAAAATTGAAAAATCATTGTTTTCCTAAATTTTTTAAAATTTATTTTCAAAAAATCCATTTTAAGAGGGCCCCTAATCATTGGGGGCCCCAGGCCATAGCCCAATCTAGCCTAATGGGTAATCTGGCCCTGGGTTCAGGTCAAAATTACGATCTGTATGTGAATGAATGGGTTCGCCCTATTACAGGCTGTAACGTATGGGTGTGGTAGAAGTCAAATTCTTGGCCATAGATAGCGCCACTGGAAAACAAGAACAATTGCACCCTCTCTGCCTTAATGGCCGACTACAACATCAGCATTAACTGACAAATTAACTTTTTTTATATTGTTTTTAAAACCAAGAATTGGATACCTGTAAGTGTTGTCATAGCAGATAAATCGTAGCGCTTTCTGATCCAGAAGTCAATCAGGTTCGACACACACGCGTGTCTTCGTTTGCAAGCATTAAATTTGATTTAAATAACATGGTTAGGCATAGTCACTTCACTTCTTCTCGAGTTCCAAGTATCCAATTGTAGTTTTTCAAATAAAATAAAAGCTGATGTCAACCAACAAAGAACGGGTTTTAATTTGTGATTGAGATATACCTTTTTCAATTTGAAGTATAACGCTTGAAATTAGTTAGTTAAGATCCTAAGTGTTTCAAAAATGCATAATGTGTTCTTCATCGATATTTTTACGCATTTCTTTTCTAAGTTTTTTTTTATGGTAAAAATACAAGAGAGAAATGAAGCTTTGTAATCTGTCGGTTAATTAATAAATAAATATAATTTAACATTAATATTAAGAAAATAAACGATTATATTCAATATATTTATCCTATTACAACATAAAGCAGGTAATTTTATCTAAGCGAAAGCACAAGTTTTTCCGTGTCGCAGTCTGAACCGTAACAGAGCCGGCGCCAGGCAAGACATATGGCTGCCGTACGTGCATATCTTGTTGAATTGCTAGTTAATCGGTGTGTTAACTATCTCATTTATTTCAGCATCAAAGTTCTAAGTTGGATTTCGACTCTTGTAGTGTTTTATTTTAATATTAAGGAAATAAATGATTATATTAAGTATATTTATCCTATTATAAAGCAGGTAATTTCATCTAAGCGTACTACGAGAGCACAGATGTTTCCGCGCCGCAGTCTAAACCTTAACAGAGCCGGCGCCAGGCAAGACGTATGGCTGCCGTACGTGCATATCTTGTCGAATAGCTAGCTAATCGATGTGTCAACTATCTCATTTATTTCAGCATCACAGTTCCAAGTTGGATTTCGACTCTTGTAGTGTTTTATTTTAAGTAAGTTCTACGCGTACTACAAAACGCACTTGCAAAAATCATTGTTGTTTGTTTAAAAGAAGAAAAAAATGCACCAAAACAAGTAAAAAGAAAACAAAAATTTTTTCAGTAATATCAAGCTCTGCTGTTTAAAGTTAAAAGGAAAAATGACAAGATCAACAGTCGTAAGTTGTCATTAGGATATTTTTGAATACACTCTACATGTAACCAAGTTATTTTTAGTTGCATTGAGCTTATATGGATACTTCTCTATTTGTTTGGAATGACCATTAGGACATAACCCCAATCACACACACGTCTAAAAACATGCAGAAGAAAAAGTTTCGAACTCGATGAGCGAATTCGCAACGAAAATAAAGAAAATAAAACATCAGTGTCGGGACAAGGTTAAAAAAAGTATATTTTTACCCCGTTTTACTGGAGATTGAGTGGGTCGTTTACGATTCTTTTAACTCTTTCAGGCCTGTGCACAGCTGTTTACGAGAATTTTTTTAAAATTCTTTTTGTTGTTTTTCGACGACTCAAGATTTACGTGTTGCCGTGAAGAAGAAGAGATATCGTTTGAGATCTCTATTTCGGTGAGAGAATGTCCCTGTAAATGCAGGTCAAAACATTGGTAGTTCAGAATAAAAAGAATGTCTCATTCAGATAAACGAGATGCACTGAGTTGTATGAACTCGCCAAAGTTTTCTTAATAAAAGTTGGTGGCGGCTTCTAGGTTGCAGTTCTTGTGTGTTAATGTATAAAAAATTCTATTAACATTTTATCAACAATAGAAGCGAAAGCTTTAACGAAAGTTAAGTTATCTTTTAACCTCTGCACAGCTTGCAAGACTTTGTATGTCAAATAGTATATTCATTTCTAATAACTTGCTTCATTCAAAAAATGTTTAAAATTGCAAATCGGAAAACGATTCCCAAAATGTGTCATTTATAGAAATCGTCTGCTCCAAAATGGCATTTTTTCTTACTAGAAAACGATATATTTTTTCATTAAGAACTACAAGATGGTCCCGAAAAGGATAGCAGATAAGATACATAAAAACATGTTCTAGATAAACAATTTCGACAACAATTAATTACTTTGATCTAATTTTAGGCCTCTTCGGAATGGTTTACTAGAATTTCTTTCAAATTCTCTTTTGCTGTTTATCGGTGATTTAAGATTTGTGCGGTGCTGTGAAAAAAAAGATGTATTGTTTGAAATCTTTGTTGTTGGGAGAATGCCCCTTTAAATGCCGATCACTATCTTTCGTTTTCTGCATAAGTTGCAAGCATATAGAAAACCGAAAAGTATTTTATCATATTCAATTTTAAAAAACTACGTTGTTTAAAAACAAAAGTGCGGAATTGAAAAACGATTCTCAAAGTGCGTTATTTATATTATCGTTTGCTGAAAATGAGATTCTTTTTCACGTTCAGAAATAATACATTTTTTCTTTAAAAGATAGGGCCCATCAAAACAATTTCCGGGTAACAAATCTTTGCTACAATTAATTACTTTTATTTATTTCAGGTCTCTGTACAATGGTTCACTCGAATTTCGCTCAATTTTCTTTATTATTTCTCGACGATTCAAGATGAACATTGTGCCAAGAAGACAAAGAATTATCGTTTGCGACCTTTTAATAAATGCTGGTCAAAACAAAAGTAGTTTAGAAAAGCAGAATGACTCATTCAGTTAAACAAAATACACTGAGAATTATGAACTCACCAAATTGTTATTTAAAAAAGTTGGCGTTGGCTAACGTTCTCAGATATTAACGAACAGACGATAGTATTTCATTTACATTATATTAACTGCAGTTGGAACGAGTTGACTAAAGTTAAAATATTAAACTTATCTTTCATAGCCTCCACAAGTTACAAACATGCAGGAAACCAAGAAGTTTTATGGAGTATTCAATTTTAAAAACGTATTTTTTTTTAAAATCAGAGTTTCAAATAGGAAAATGATTTTCAGAACTGGCAATTTATATTATCGTTTGTTAAAAAAGTTGTGTTTCTTATCACTTGAAAATAGTATATTTTCTTCTATAAAAAATAAGACACATCAATAAAATTTCTGGGTAACAAATTATTGCAACAATTAATTACTTTGTCCTACTTCAGGTCTCTGCACAATGGTTTACTAGAATTTCTTTCTAATTCTACTTGTTGTTTCTCGAAGATTCAAAATTTATGCGATGTTGTGAAGAAAAAGAGACATCGTTTGAGACCTCTATTGTGTTCAGAGAATGTTCTGATAAATTCAGGCAAAAACATCTGTAGTTTAGACACAAATAATGAATAATTCTGTTGACTAAGATGAATCGAGTTGTAAGAACTCACCATTTATTACCAGAAAAATTGTACGGTTACGTATATACATTTTTTAATAATGTCAACCGATAGGCAAAATTCCCTATTAATTATTAATTTCATTGATTAACATGTAAATAGATCGAAACACAAAAGTTTACTTTTCATGCGTAAAAAACCTTAATATTTTTTAAACTAACAGTCATAGCAACTTTCTTTTTGTATTTATTAGATTCACAAAAATACACATGGAATAATACCTCACTTGCCTAGATAGTAATATCAGATGTGTAAACAGGTGTATGTACAAAATTGTATTTTTTATACATTAAAAATTTTATAGCCTCTAATCTAATCTTATCTTGTCTTGATCTTGTCTAATCTTGTCTTGAGTTCATCTGAATCAGTGCGAAAATGTATAGTGAGAAAAACCTCACTTGTCTGAATGGCAATGTCAGATGTATAATTACACATAAGTACAAAATTATACTAAATAACTAATTAAATAACTAATTATATTAAATAACTTAATTATATTAAATAACTAATCCTACCAACTTGTGATTGTTTTCACCCATTTTATGTGAAATAAAGAAATATATCGGAACCAATATATCATCATATACCTCTAGAATGCAATAGTTGATTGGCGAATTTGATGATTTTTTCTAACAGATGACGTTTTTTATTCCTAATTTGGTAACACTTTTAATTAAGCAATGAAATGGGATAAAAATGCTAATCTGTTTTGAAAGAACTGTAAATAGTAATTTAAGATTGATTGCTATCAATATTTAGTGCAACTCAACACAGTGAACATAAGCGAACAAATTAAGCATTCTAAAATAATACTCTGTTGTAAATTTAATCGAAGATTTTGCAATATTTCAGTAATTGTAAATTTTATTTTTAATTTCAGTTATCAGTTTTGTTATCACTTCAATTTTATGCATTATAAGGAAACATACTTTTTTCATGTGATTTAGAATTTATTTATTTTTAAGTTCAAATGTAATCTGATTTTTCTTTTTTAAAAGAGTAATAGTTGGGTGATTTCCTGTACATGGAATAAATTTAAATGACATTGTTTCAACTACATACTACAGAGTAAATTTAGTTATGAATGCTGGATTACGTGATGACTCATTAAACTAATACTATTGAAAAAAATACACTAAATATATAAAAGTCGTGAATCAATAAAATATAAAAACAAGTTTGGTTAACGTTCGTATTAATTTACAAAAGTGATAAATTTTCAAATCTGTATTTTTTGTGAATGGTGTGTGCATTATTTGATTATTCACGTAAGCAATGCTATTAATTCTTCAAACATGATCAAGAATTAAAAATGTGGAAAAACAATTTTTAAGTAGAATCCTACCTGAAATATTCGGAACAAAATTTCAAACTGATTGAACAGATTTAAATGCTGAAATGCGGCGTAATAAATCAAATTTGATAGCAAACGTCTGCTGAGTAATTCTTATAGAAGACAGATAAATCAAATCATTATTAAATATTAATGTAATATTTAACCATTTCCAGTAAAATGCTTTCAGCTTTTAATAATTACTTAGAACATGTTGTAATTGAAAATACAAAACAAAAGGTAACTTAATACTCTAAAAAAAGATACTGTCAAAAAGAATTTCAATAAAAAAGAATTTCTAAGTATCGCTTGCCAAGTTTCAAACTTTTTTGTTAATTCCCTATCACGGAAAAAAAAGTTAGTGTTTCGACATTAAATTTATAGCCTGTGCTAACTTTTTCTACCGCAGTTTTATTTTCCTTTTTTTTATTAAATTCCTCACTTTTTTAAAGCTTTTTTCTACGTTAAAATATAGGAAAAATCTGCTTTTAAGTTTTTATTGAAGGATTGTTCAGAATTAAATATCGGATAATGTAAAACTTATTGCTATAAAATAATTTGTCTCTAAAAAGTGCGTCAATATGCTTTATATTATGAATAATATAAACTATTAGAAAAAGAACATAATTTTTAAAATACATGGATTCTAAATGAAAAAACATTTTTGAAATCGTTTTCTTAAATCAACTCCTTTATTTTCTGATTAAAAAATATAATTATACCAAATGAGTTTTGAGCATAATTTGTTGTTAGAAAACTAGGTTTAAGTAGTGTAGAATGTAAAAGCTAACTCTTCTACATTCTTCTACACTGATAATTTAAATGCAATGAGTGTTCTACTTCTCTGAATTTAAGGAATAAGACAAAATGAAGACAATTCTAATTTTCTTAATGGCAGAGCATTATACAGAATACATTTCACTCATTCCATTAAGATTAAGTCACGTTTTCCGCAACTAGTGTCAGTAATAAAACCTACATCACATGGAATTTCGTTCAGTTACATTAGATATTTGCAACTATTTTTTAAATCAAGAATTTAGCATGTAGGAAAATGGTTACAACATGGTTCTTTCTGTCTTGCTATAATTTTATTGCTATTCAGTTATTGCTATTTATTTATTGTTATTAATTTAGCAACTGATACATGCATCACTTACTAATTGATATTCACCTATACAGTTTTATAGGTCTTTTGATGATATTTACATCATAGACTAAGTGAAAAAATCAGCACTTTGCAAACGCTGATTACATTTTGCAATGTATCCTCCAAATTGAAAAAGTCTGCAACATTTTTTAAAGTACAATTTGATATTTTTAAATTTAATACCAGAGTCGCGATGCCTTAGGGGATAGAGCGTTCGCTTTCCAATGAGGTGAACCGGGTTCGAATCCCAGCGATGGCAGTCGATACGAATCCCCACCCGGCTTGCACCGACCACAGTGCTGACATGAAATATACTCAGTGGTAGACGGATCATGGGTTAGAGTCCCTTCACCGTCATGCTAACCGTGGGAAGTCTTCGTGGTCTTCCTCTCCATTTAACGCAAATACAGGGTAGTTCCATCAAAAAGTCTTCCACGAAGGCGAATTTCTCCCAATACTTGATCCAGGTGGATTCTGGATTAGGTTCAGAATTACAAGGCTACGGAGTTGAACATCAGTAGTCGCAAACTCCGAGCGATCCAAAGTTTGGAATCCTTGATGTTAATTTAACTTTTTGCGTATTTCGCAAACTTAAGCAAGTGGAAAGATTTTTGCATAAAATTATAAAATTTATTTATCCGAAGATGATGCAAAAAAAACTAGAAAATAAATGTTTTTTGTTTGCTTATTTAATAATAATCGAAATTTTATTTAATCATTAAGTATGCAATTTTTTACCTCGTTCTAGAGAATGTAATTTTACATGGCAAAATACATAATTTGAGCGAAATTGGTCGAATAGTTCCTGAGAAATCGAATTTTAAAAAAGTCGTATATTTGAAATTGTTTTTTTCAGGAACTATTTGACTGATTTCGCTCAAACTCTGTTTTTGCCATTTAAAATTACGTTTTTTAGAAAGATGTAAAAGTTTGAATAGCTTACAATTCAAAATTTTTCCTACTATTATTAAATAAAATTATGAAAAATAATATATATTTACTAAAAATTAGTTTTTTGCCTGCAATTGTCTCTGGATAAATGAATTTTATAATTGAGTCTAAAAATATTTTATTTCGCTTAAAAAGTTTTCGATAATTTTCAAAATACGCGAAAAGTAAGATTTACATTAAGGGATCCAGAATATGTTACAATTGGAACTACCAGAATATGGTAGAGGGTGTCATAACAAACCATTTATTCTGAAAAATTTACCACAATTTCTGGTAAATCATTATCATATGAACGGAAAAAAATATCAAATGGAATTAAAGACCCTATATCTTTGTTTTATTACCAAAACTGTGTTTTTTTTTTTTTTTTTTTTTTTTTTTTTTTTTTTAAACAAAAATCTCATTACTATTCAGAAATGTAATTTTGCCAGAATTCTTTTCTCCGGGTAAAGCTACTTCAATTGATGAGTCACTTCCACGGGCCAGAAAAAAAGGCGCAACTGAAAACCTTTTTGTTATAGTAAACGGGACCCTGGCTGCCCTGGCTCTGAATGTTCTTTATGTAACTACTACTGTTGTCCGTGTTTTTGCTTTATTTATCTTCATATGCATAAAATGTATTAAAAATTAAAATTATTAAAAAAAAAACCCTTTTAAAAATTAAAACTATGCTTCATTTTGACTATGTCTCTATAGATGATAACATTATGTGATAACATTAGATAAGATAACATAATTTTAAATTAATTTAATTGCTCAATAATTGCAAAATGGCTAATAAGTTTGATACAGTTTTAAATATGTTTATCATACTATGCTGCAGAAAAGTGTAATAAACATGGTAAAATTATTTTATAACAACATTTTCAGATTTAAGATTTTAATCTGGTATAATAATCAAAATAAAAAAAAAATAATAATTACCTAGAATAATGCTAAGAAATGATGAGAAATAAATTATCGTTGTATAAAGGCTAAAAAATATTTTAAAGGTAAGAAATACCTTTATAGTTTTTATTAATGATAACCAAGGAAATTTGGAATTTTTTTTATAAGTTAAATTATTATACTATGATATTTTAACAAAAAATTTCACGAAACGAAATTTTTTTTTATTCAGAAAAATATAATGCTATGCAACTTTTTTAAGCACTAAAAAGAAAGCTCCGACAACAATGAGGAACGTTTTAAGCCTTTATGCATCTATCTATTGTTGCTGTTGTCGTAGGCTATTAAGGCAGAGAGGGTTCGATTGTTCTTGCTTTCCACAAGCGCCATCTATGGTCGAGAATTCGACTTCTGCCACCCCTAGACGTCATACCCTTTTATAGGGTGGACCCATTCATTCTTCCACAGATCGTAATTTTAACCTGAACCAGAGATCGATCTCCAATTCAGTACCTCCAGAGGTACTGATTTGTTATGAGAATGTGAAGGACTTTATGACCCGGCAGATTTAACGTGCACCAGTCACCATTTACTGCACGGGGAGTTTTCGGCCGCCTGGATTCGAACTCAAGTTCTCACAAACATGAGTCCAGTGCCCTGCCAACCAGACTATCTAGGTCATCTATCTATCTATAATTCATTTCGTTAGGTTTGCATAAGCAATAATTTAAACAGTGCTGAATAGTTAGACATACGTTAAGCATTTATTTATATAGAATCATTTTGTATTTTTTTTGAAATAGAAACTAAAACTTAATTAATAAGTAATTATTTAGATTTGTTTTTGGAAATTTCTGAAATGGCTGTAGAAATTTTTAATTTAAACGGTGTTATGGTGCTGCATACTGTCATACTATTTATGGGGGGTGGAGCTTACTTTTTTTCGTACAATAGCATCTATTTATTATACGATATTTAAATTATGGATGGGGAGGTGCGTGAGGAAGTAGGAAGTAGTATCTTATCTTCCGACAAATATGGAATTATTTTTAATACTTCCTCCGCTTACCACGCTTAAATGTCCCTAATATATAATTATGGTGGTTTGTGTACCTTAATGGCTGCCTGACAGAATTTAAATTATTACGAAAATTTCACGCAGGAAGAATTTTGACAATATCGTAGACAGTGAAAAAATTTGGCTAATATATCGTTTATCACTAATTAAGGCTTCAGGAGTGGTCGAGGAATTCGAGTATTTAAATGAAGTTTTGCTATGCATTCTGTTCGGTTGTCGTTAAAGTTTATATGTTTTACAAGATAATTTTAAAAGGTGTCCAAGCTGGTCTCTCAATTTGGCTAGTCTTTTTATATTGTAAGAAAATAAGTAAAAGGTCATAAATAATTATAGGCCAATTAGGGAGCCCACAATGTGGCCCTATTGGTTACAATGTATACAATGCATATATAATAGTGCGTTGAATATAGCGTTAAAATGAGGAAATTCGAGGTTGATATACTGTATTACTTCATGGCCCTGTATCTCAATAGATCAGTGAATGTATTTAGAAAAGTAAGACAACCGTAATAATGTTTTTTCCTAAGTTACGAAATGTTCGAACTAGGCATCGATATTTCAAAAATAAAAGGAAAGAACTTAGAGAGAGAGGAAAAAAAACATTTTCCATGCCCTAAAATACACTAAGTAGCCTTAACTAGCAAGGATTCCTTTGCTATATCTCTAAAGGTCATAAAAAGCAAGGACTTCCGATGAATAAATTCTCGAGTGTTTTATCTTCGTACAAAGAATGATTGTGTTGATTTGTTCCTTCGAGCAGGGATGATGGATTTGTGGCTAATTCTTCTGGTTTGAATGATGGACCAAAAACGTAGAACACGCATCTTCGGAACAGAAAAAAAAAGAATCTGTTTTTTTGGATGGGGAAATATTCATTTTAGAAATCCTTCTGCGACTTCAACAGTTCGTTTGAAAATGATGAAGATGATTCAAGATTTAATTTTATTTTTAGAAACTGCAACTTATTTTGACTTTGAATTGAGTATAATAAATATTTTCGAATAATAAATAAATAATGATTCATATTAATAAATGGACTAATATTTTGAGTGAAAATCAATAAATTAATTTAAACGCTTTATTAGTACGCGGGTTTTAATTTGCACTCTACTGCAATTTAATTATAATTAATTAAACATCTGAAGAGAAGTCGATAAACAATTGATTTTGTTGAACTTTAAGCAGAAATCTATTTTATAACTAATTTCAAAAAGTTATTCTGGTAATTTTTCCCTGAAAGTCTTTTTTAATACATTCTTTTGGCTTTGATTTGTAACTTATTTTAATTGATTTAAAGCTATTTAGTTAGTTTTTTTTGTTTACCTTCTTCTGAGATTTAGTTTACTGTAACTACTGTGTAATTTTACTAACTATCGCTAAGTTAATACCGTAAAAATCTATATACTACATAGTACCGGGAGAATCTACAACTAGCAATCTTAAAAATTGGATGGATTAGAAAAAACAAGTCTTATTTTTAACACTCCAATTTTTGGTAACGCAGTTTAAATTTTTGTTGTTGATTTTAGTTAGATGAATTTTAAGATTTCTAATCCATGCATACTTATTTTAATTAAAATTAGTGAAAAATAGATTTGTCCGAAAATTGACTCCCGGGAAATAATTATTAAAATATTTAAAAAACAATTATATGAATATAGTTTTCTACGAATATTTCCATAAAAAAAAA
The DNA here is from genome assembly GCF_043381705.1 of Parasteatoda tepidariorum. NCBI lineage: Eukaryota > Metazoa > Arthropoda > Arachnida > Araneae > Theridiidae > Parasteatoda > Parasteatoda tepidariorum. Next base: position 35,219,943 of record NC_092213.1, on the reverse strand, counting down.
GAAAAAACCCATTTTGTCCACAACATTTCGTTTGAACATTTAATTTAAAAGGTTATAATTATTTCATTGCTTCGACTAAATAATTCTGAAACATGCTTACAAGAAAATTGTTAGGTTTTGCGTCGGGTTTGTTAAAACATTTCTGGTGAAGTTGATTAGTATAAAATGTGTACTTTATTAACACAAAATGCTCATAGAAATGCAAAAATTCCGTAATTTTAAGCACGAAGCATAAAAAAACGATTTGCGCAATTTTTTCCAAAATATTTAGGACGAAGTTCATGCAAAAACTATAGTGAAATGGTTGCTGAAAAACTATCATAGTATTTAGTTTTGCAATAAATATCACAAAGTATTGTCCTATTGAAACAACATTCCAGCATTTTTACTCATTTAGTTATCTTTCACTTAAGAGATATTCCATTTTTCTTCGATCGTTATCACGCCTCGAAATTTAATTTTAATAAAATCACCGAAAAATCATCTGAAAAGAACATTTTCAAATTTCACTCATCTGATATTTTTGTTTGAAAATCTGATTATTTTGACTTTAATAGTATAAAAAAAAAGAAGACGAATTCACTATTTTTTTCAAATCAATTTCTACTAAATAAATCATACTTGTTGTTTTAAAAATACATTGCTTTTTTATGATTTTTATCACGGTGGCCGTTACTGAATTTATTGACTTCAATGATATGACTCAATTACAGCATCACGAATTCGTTAAGAGTTAAATACCTTAACTCTCAACGAATGTCTGAGGAAGCAAAGTTGAAGCTGTATCAGTATTGAAATATCAACTTCTTCTTATCAGTTCAGAAATTTACTGAATATACTGACTATAATGATAGGACTCATTTACAACATCAAGAATTCGTTAAGAGTTATATACCTCAACTCTTTACGAATGTCTGCGATGAAGCAAAATTGAAGCTGTATCAGTCTTGAACTATCAACTTCTTCGTATCAGTTCAAAAATTTACTGAATATACTGACTATAATGATAGGACTCATTTACAACATCACGAATTCGTTAAGAGTTATATACCTCAACTCTTTACGAATGTCTACGATGAAGCAAAATTGAAACTGTATCAATCTTGAAATATCAATTCCCTTGTATCAGTTCAAAAATTTAATCTTCAACTCGGGTGGTTTCGGTGAAACTTGGATTTATTACACGGTCGGCTATTAAAATATTATTTCAAAACAATATAAGAATCATTTGAACATCAATATAAGAATCGTATGTCTATCGAACAATTATTTTACGAGATTTAAGGCCGAGATAGCCTGGTCGGTAGGGCGCTAAGCCCATGTCCGAGAATTCGTGGGTTCGAACCCTGCCGGCCGACGACTCCCCGTGTAGGAAATGGTGACTGATGCACGTTAAATCTGTCGAGTCGCGAAGTCCTCCATGTTCCCATAACAAATCAAACCTCTGGGGGTACTGGATTGGAGATCAATCGTTCTCTAATTCAGATCAAAATTACGATCTGTGGATGAATGCATGGGTGCGCCCTATAAACGGGTGCGACGTATGGTGTGGCAGAAGTCGAATTCTTGGCCCTAGATGGCGCCACTGGAAAACAGGAACAATCGCACCCCTTCTGCCNTTCAGGTCAAAATTATGATCTGTGGATGAATGAATGAATGGGTGCGCCCCATAAACGGGTGCGACGTATGGTGTGGCAGAAGTCGAATTCTTAGCCATAGATGGCGCCACTGGAAAACAAGAACAATCGCACCCCCTCTGCCTAAACAGGCATACGTGAACAACAACAACATGAAGCTGGAATTAAATGTAAAATTACGGTCCAAAAATATAAAAATATTAAAAAAAAATTATGCATAGGATGTTTAATTTGGTCCCTGCTTACTGAATCAGATAAAATAGAATTGTCAGTTTTGTAATGCATCTGCACACTTTTGTTTGGTAAATTTTACGCAGCAAACACTTTTCTTTTTAATATTCCATAAGTAAAAAAATACTGCAATTCTATATCTAACCATTACCAAATGGAATAATATCATGGGTCTGTCTAGGTTTTTCTGAGAGGTACGTATTTCGTGAAACCAACTTCCGGTTCTGGATAACTGGTAAAATTGGCCGGGATCGGGTACCAAGAAATTTTTTTGTCGGGTCTGTTGTGATGAAAATATGGCTGCGTAGCCCAGGTAACCGGCTATGCCTGGGTGCCCGGAACATCTCAATTAGTTACTATTGAACTAGAGAATAAGTTACCGTTTCTTCTTTGAGGTAGTTAGCTATTCTCCTTAGTGGAACTAACATTAGAATAATTTTCCTAAAAAGAGGAGGGGGGGGGGAGAGGTGTAAATCCAATCCGAATGAATGCAGTAAATCAGTTATAAGATTTAACGTTTAAAATGGCACTGTCATCTGGATGTTAAATTTACAAAATTGTAAAGTTAATTTCTTTTGCAAGTTTTAGGGTTTTAACTAAATTTTATGTTTTACAATTGAAGTGCTGCTTAATGTATTCGTAAATTTCATGACGTATTCATTTAAAGTACTAGCTACCCTTAAGTACTACTAAGTACAAAATATCAGGAATACTGATACAGACTGGTTTCTATTTTATGATATTTAAGGACATTTTCCCTTGATTAAAAGGCGTCTCTTAGCAACCACATGGAAAATATTTTGCATCGAAAGGATAAATCGACGCAACAAAAAGGAATTTTTTTTTCTAAAAAATTCTGAGTAATGTATTTTTTTTTTCAAGATCACTGAATATCAGCTATCATCACTGAATGTTTTCTTTCAAATACTGAGAGATTTTGTATTGTGTTACGGTTTCTTACTAATGCTATTTGAGCTTTACAACGAACACGTGAATCACAATTTGAGAAGGGGAAGAAGGAACATAGAACATAAGGTTAGAGTTTAAAACAATTGCTATGAAAAATCTTATATTTTTCTAAGGCAGCCTGCCTTAAGAAACAATGATAAAGGTTAGATTCTTCATACGATGCTTCGAAAAATTTGTTTTCAACATAGGTTTTTCTTAAAAGTTTGCAGTAGATTTCTGTTTTTTTTTTCAAGCGTGAATTTTAAAAAAAATTTCAAAATATGAAGAAAACTAAATTATTCCAGCTCAATGATTGAAAAAAGGGAATTGCACTTACCATTTAAATTTTTTTTGAACGAACATTTTTCTACCAAAAATCTTTGATTGTCCAGGGAATAACCATTGGAGGAAATTTTATGTTTGAGAAAAAAAAAAAAGAATCGAATTATTGAATTAATCTAGAAAAATGTTGTTTAGAACAGAAAAAAATTGGCGGTTTCATTGGATAAGGAAATTATCCGCTTCTAAATTGATATTTGTAAAATTCTATGGTTAATTTACTACGGTTATTAATTAAAATTAAAATTAACTTCCTCGCATCAGCTGCTACGCAAGGTGTAGGAGTGAAAGAAATATTGTTCTTGTGGTCAGTTTTGTCCAGCCGGATATTTTCCATATTAAAACTTCGTTAACGTGGGATTTCGTTTTTTGAGATTTCGCCTCGCAGAATATTGCCCACGCGAGGTTTGTTTTCATGAAATTTCATCCCCTTCTATTTCGTCTCACGACATATCGTCCAATCGAGGTTTGGTTTCCACGAGATTTCGTTCCATGGAACATTGTCCACACGAGGTATGGTTATTGATCAGATTTCGTCCGGCAGGATTTTGTCTTCATCATGTTTTGATTAATTGAGATAGCATCATGTGAAATTCTATCGCGAGGAATATTGTCTACTCTAGAGTTTGTTCTCGCGATATTTGCGGTTGCACCCAGCGGGATATTATTCGAGAAAGGTTTTTTTTCTCTGATTCATCGCGTGAGGTTTCGTATCTCAGTTTCGATTTCGTTACGAGCGAAATGTCTAGCGAGTTGTAGACCACACGAAGTCTCGTTCTCGCAAAGATTTAGCTCATGAGATTCAGTCTCATCAGATTTTTGTCCGACAAGAATCTGTTGAATACAGATTTCTCACTGTTTATACAATAACTCTCTCTTACATCTCATTTAAATGACTGTTCGTCCTCAAGATCTATCTTAGTCTGGATTAGGATTCAGATTTCGATGCACCAAGGTAGAATAAACTCTTAACATGTCGCCAAAAGGTAGGAAGGTAAAGAGACATTGGCCATTGACACACTTGGCAAGATATGTCTCAAGGCTATCACGTCGCCGACTTTGTTTGAATGCTTCCTTTCACCGAAAAAAGTTCGCCAACAAATGAGCTTTTTTCTTCTTCTTCCTTTAATTTTCTTATCTTGATGATTCAGATCTACTGTTGGATTGGAGCGCTTAATTGAGGACATACACTGGAAATCAAGGGTTGAAGATCCGGAAAAGAATGAGAAGAGTGTAAATGTTTTGGTCATTACCTTTTATCTTATTTCAGCAGATTTAAGTTTTATTAATATCAATGCTTATTTGAATGATTTCTTTCTTTTTTTAATTACCAAAGTTGTCTTTAAAATGTAATTTACATGTTATTATGAACTAAAGTAGTTAATGTGACGATCGTCTTTGAAAATATCATCAATTAGATCATGTATAACAGAAAAAGTGCTCCCTGCAGAAATTACGCAAAGTTTATACATTAGTGAATGATTTGAAGCTTAGTTGTAAAGGGTAAAAGAGGGGATTTAAATTGTAAAGTTATCTATAACTGCAATTTGTATGCCGACAAAACCGTCATGATCACCAATGCTCAGATTTATTGTTAGTATTATTTGGTATTGATGTACTTGTTTTAAGTATAAAAGGAACATCAAATATTATTATAATACTACTTTATTTAAAAGTTTGAAAAATCTTTTTATTTTCGCATTTATTAATGAGAACATTAAAATTAATGTAAAATTTGAGTAATATAGGGCAATTATTTGATTTTTATGAATTTATCTCAAATTTTTGAAAATTAGTCCACATGCACAGAGTTTTTTAAAATTAAAAATATAATGTGCTCAAATAGACCCAAAATTAGGCATGACGTTCAAAAATTTAGTGCAAAAAGTTGTTAGTGAGTAAATTTTATTTCAATAAACGAGTATATTGCATAGGTGTTAAATGTTTAAAGCACAGTGCAAAAATATCAATTGAATTCAAGATAATTGCTGCCAACGTTATTGTTTTCGCTCTTCGTTATGACTTTATGTACAAATATCATTTTTCATATAAATATCATTCATATTTAACTGCAATAAAATTGAGGATTATAATGACAATAATTAAAGGTTACGTTATTAATTTGTTGAAGGCATACACTGATTAAAAATATTGTCTAAACTACCAGAGTATGGTAAAATTTATCGAACTTCTAGCTCTACGGGAATACCAAAAAACTATGTAATATTAAACAGAAGCGCTTTGGTAAAGATTTTGGTAAAATTAACAATAAAATATAGTTTCATAATTTGTGATGAAATTTAGCAATTTTATCATGACGCTTTACAGCATGGAAAAAGAATAATTTATTGGGTTAAATTTATTTTTCAGTTTTATATTTTTAACTAAATTCGTGGTAACAAAAGCTATAATTTTTGAAAACCAAAATTTCCGGTAAACCATTATCATATGAACGGAAGAACTATAAATTGAATGGTGTAAATACCTTATATTTTGGTTTTTATAACCAAAAATATTTTTTTCCTTTTTTTTAAACTAGAAATTTCAAAACCCTACTGTACGATAATATTACCAGAATTTGTAGTTTCATGTAATTAGGAAGAATATATTTTCATGAATTTCACCCAACACCCAAAATAATGATTTCAACTTTCTATAAATAATCTACACTGGTAAAATTCACATACTTCAATCTTCAGATACAACTAAATTAACTTATTTAATTTTTTAGAACTATTCAAGAACACAATTCCTTTATTCTACTATATTATCCTTATTAATGAAATTGAAAGGGAAAATTTTTAAGCAGACCACACAATATCTTTGTGCTGTGTGTTCAAAAAATACTTATATCACTCATTTTTTTGCGAGTTTTAAGTAATTACAAATCACTTAAAAATTTACTTTAATGTAGTTTTGTAATTGGTTTAAAATTTATAAAAAAAAAAGATGTGTTGCAAATCATGTTTTATATTTCATTTGGTTTTGCATGGCGCACAAGCCATTTACTAATGATTGATGCATGCAAAATTTACTAAAAAAGAAAACTTAAAATGCGAAATTTAGTTTTTAAATGATGCTACCATTCAAATTTATCACCATTGAAATTTAGGGCCTTAGCAATAAATAATTTTAAAGTAAAATATTTATTAAATTCGAACATAGATTATTCACACGAAGAATTGCTTTTACAAATTTTTACCTCACAGCGAAATTTATTCATGTGAGGTGATATTTTTAACATTCAAATTGGTGAGGTGATGTAGTCAAATTGAAGGGGACAAAAATGTCTCCTTCAGCACAATTCAAAAAAAAAAAAAAAAAAAAAAANATAAAAAAAAAAAAAAAAAAGAATAAAATAAAACCCTTCTACTTTTACAGCAAAAATTTGTCATTCCTTTCATTTGTAAACTTATAATCTTATTTTGATATAAATTTTGTTAAAGTTTAAAATTTACTAAAAGAAAATGCAACATGAGTTTAAACAGCAAACCTCAATTCTATAGTCCCTGCCAAATTATTAGACGCTTTATAAGATTTTATGTAAAATCTTAATTATCAGGTGATTATTTAGCATTAATGTTTTGAGCGACTGAAACCAGTTTATACTTGTTTATGTTCGTGTATCAATTGGTTAACATTATAATGCAATACGCTAAAAATAAAAACAAATAGGAAGTATATAGAAAATCTCCTGAATAAAAACCCATTACATGTATGTTTGAATATAAAAGTATTGTATATAAATTTGTTCAAAACATTATTTTAAAAAAACTACAGTGTGTCTAATATTTTGGTCTAATTATTACAATATACTAATATAATACTTGATGTAATAAATATTCTATATTTATGTAATATATAGTCAAAATTTATCAAATTGTCGAATTCATATCATATATTGTCTAATTTAATCAATTGATATACGAACGTAAATAAGTGCAAACCGGTTTCAGTCGCGCAAAAACAATAAAACTGTATAGTATCATCTAGTAATTAAGTTTTTACATAGAATCTTACTAGTGTGTCTAATAAATTGTCTAGGGACTGAAGACTATCTGTAGACTGTAGACATATCTGAAGACTTTTATCTGCAGTTTTGTGCTAACATTTTCAATAATGAATGCTAATCTAAAGCAACGCTAATCTTTAAGAAGCTAATTGCTTCTTGGGCGTTTGATGTAGTGTAAAAGGAACAAAGTAATCAAGAAGTCTCATAAAAGTCTTCAGCCATCAAAGCACTGTTTCGTTCTCAGCAGATGTTTTTAAGAGCAATCCATTGTAAGTTAAAAGCCTCTTTTTTTCCCTACCTTAACAGCTGCTTGCTTTCGATAAGACAGCTGAAATTGGCGTAAAAAAGAAATCCCAGACACTTTCGGGATTCTTTTCTTTTTCTTGACAACCCTTCTTTCTAAAATATTAGGAGCATGAAGGACGTTAGCCTGTGTTTACCCAAACCTATCAACAGTTTAGGTACCCTAAAATAAGAAAAAACAGACATCGCGACGAAAAGCAGGAAAAAGTTGCATCTTTTTTGGCTGGCAACAGCAGCTAGGATGACGTCACTCAAATTTATTGGACTGTGAAGGTTGTGACGAACGTTCGCGCATGTCAAGTGAGCTCCTGCGATTTGATGTCGTTGTGCCCCAGGTGAGGCAGGACAGATGCCAAAATTTGCTTCTAAGGATCGCATGTGCCTGAAAAAGCGTGGGACTCCCACTTTTCTTTGATCTTCTGCAGTTGCGACTAAGTATTTTTTTTTGCCTCTAAAAAGAAGCAACTATTGTTTCTTCTTTGAATTGCTGCTCCTCTTAAGTGTAACGTTATTTTTACTCTAAAAGTTTCCAGACAATTGCTTGCAAACATGACTGACAAAAGCAATTTTGCAAGTTTAGGTGAAGTGTGAAATTTTAGTTTCGTTTTGTTGTTGATCAAAATTAAAGAAAAAGAAGATAATTTTCCATTTTTGCTGGTGAATAAAGAAAAAGTAATATAAGTGTGAAGACTTTTCGAACAGACATTGTAAAAAATAAATAAACGATAAATGACCTAACTAGTAAAGTAGCATAAAATATGCAATAAATTCAAAAGTTATAAGCCAAACTTTTAACTCTTGTTCTGAACTAAAAAAAAGAGCATATAACCATGACGCATCAACAAAGTAGATCTAATAGCAGAATGTCGCGTTCCCCTTCAAAATCTAGAAGCAGATCATCAGAGAAAATTCTAGAAGATAATGGCTCTAGAGACAGACTTAGTGCACCTAAATTCAGAATGGTTACCAAAAGTCCTAGCCCTGGAAACCGCAGGCGAGCCTCAGCTATTCAATTTTCGGACTCTCCAAGTGGTACGCGAACGAACCACGCTCGTTCGCGATCATTAAGAGCTAAACGCCATTCAGCACATATACCACATTCCCTAAGTGGTTCTCAACTGGACACTAAGGCGAGTCTAAATCAACGGTCAAGCATTAGCCACTCCTTGTCTGTTCCATCAGGGGATGAAGGAGACTTTCACCTGGTAAGGAACTTTAGCATAACTTCTAAGGGTGTGGTCAACAGGGGAGATTCTTTCCGGTGCAAATCGAGATCTGCATCTCTAAGTTCGACACCGACATCCCCTGGATCCGAAAAGGAGAATGCTTTTCCAGCTTTTACAACAGATGAAGCTGCTTCAGCATCGGCTTCACCGGTTACTACTCCAGTTCCATCTGCTTCCTCAACTGTTCCTGAAACAAAGGAACCACCCAAATATTCAGTGTGGATATTGGGAATGAATGGAGTTGGAAAGACATCGATTAGAAACCAGTTCATGACTTCTGAATATATATGCCAGTATGAAACTTGGAAAGGTTAGTGCTTTTTCTGTTTTTATTCTCCCGTTTTTGCCTATTATGCCATTCTGCCTATTATGTCATGTATTATGTCGAGCCTATTATGTATATCCGTAAAATTATGGTGCACTTTTGTCCTGTGACCGGTCAAAAGTGTACCATGGCATTACGGACATACTGCATATCGCGTTACGCTTTCTGCCTATAGTATCATATACCGTTTTATGTTTCATTTTTTCTGCCTATATGTAATGCATGGTTTTAAATTTTCTCTTTTCTGCATATAGTTTCACTTGTTGTTTTATGTTTTCTCTTTCCTGTTCATAGTATCATACACTGTTTTATGTTTTCCTTTTTCTACATATAGTGTCCTACATCGTTTTCTCTTTTCTCTTTTCTGTCAATTGTATCACATTTTGTTTTATGTTTTCCCTTCACGTATTCATAGTATTTTACATAGTTTCATGTTTTCCCTTCACGTATTCATATTATCTTACACTGTATTGTGTTTTCCTTTTTCTGCATATAGTGTCATACATCATTTTATATTTACTTTTTTCTGTCTATTGTATCACATTTTTCTTTACGTTTTCTCTTTTCTCTTCATAATATGATACAGACTGACAAAATTAAATTATACGATCCATAACCAAATATTATGCACACTCTCCATAGTGTCCTAGAGTATTTTATGTTTCATAGCATAGATTTTTTTTTGTTTCTGAAGTTTTTTGCTTTTCACCACTGGTATCATACAAGATACAATGGCTTCAATTTAAAATTATAGATTCATACTTTTTTTTTCAATTTTAGTAGATGTGCATTGTTTTAATCTGTCAACATGAATATTACTTTAGTCATTTCAAAACCATAAAATGAGTTTTGAACTAAAGTGTACACTGCTCTCTGATTTTTAAGAAAATGACGCTCGTAAACTGATTTGACTAACAAGAAATGCAAATTTAATATTCCTTACTATTTAATACTGCATTAAATTTTTTTTTTAAAATTGCTAAATTGAGAGTGCTGAAAAATACAATTACAGCATACTATAATACGGTGAAGTGGTCATTATGGGAACAAAACTAATGAATTCCTTATTGCATGGTATTCATTATTTTTAGATTTCAATGAAATTTGATATTTGTGAATAGATTAAAGTATTTTATAACATTTTGATTTTGATTTCCTATACAAAATATACAAATATTTTACCTAAACTCTTTAGTAATTTTCATACTATTGAATGATTTTTCTGTTTTCTGTAAAAAGTTGGAATTTGATGCATATATATATCTTAAAACTCTAATATCTGAATCTAATTTCAAAATCAGAAGAATTCTATGATAAATAATATTTATTGTGTTTTATAGTGAATTTAAGTTACTAATAATTGAGTAATATGTAAATTAAAGGAATAATATTAAAATAAATATAAAAATTTAACAAAATGTACAAATATTCATTCAATCATTTGATGATTCTTAAGAATCGATTTTTTTTTTATTATTATTTTTTTATTTATTAATTTTTTTTTAACGACGGGCACTTGGGACGTAGACCCATTGGCCTCTGGAATGCCAGAACTGCTACTCTCTTCTCGTTTTTCAGTGGGCACCTGTGGAGAAGCCACGGCGGTGGAGCAGCGTCGCCCACGTCACACAACCACAAATCCGTTTATAGGGCGGGTCACATTCACACAATCATACACACGAAGGACATAGAACACACACACAGAGAGAGAAAGAAACATCCTTGCCCTGAGCAGGATTCGAACCCGCGGCCATCGACTCTGTTAAGAACCGATATTGAAGTTTATAAACAAATAATGTTTCAAAGTTGCTTTTTTTTTGTAAATTCTAAAACTGCACGGGGCATAAATATTTTATTTATTTGAAAATAAAGGTTAGGTTTGCAAATGTTGAGAACTTTATTGCATATAAAATTAATGAGAGTGATTTCAAAATGATTTTATGACTGAAAGTGATTTTAAATAATTTTGTAAAAAACATTTTGTAACTAAATTTACATCTGTTATAATTTTATATCAAAGTGAATAGAAGAAAAATAGCTTCAATTTTCTCTCCATACTGAAAAATCATAAAGGTCGCAGACGCTTGTTTTAGGTGTTCACTTTAAGGTTACATTTTGTTTTACTGTACAAAACCTTTATAAATGTACAAAAATGTACAAGAATTAAGACAAAATAAAAAAACACCCGAACATTTTATAACAAGTTTGAGAATTATTAAGTGTTATATTTGTTGAAAAAAATATTATACGGGCCGCTCTACAGGCCGCAAGAGTACAACTACAGAGTCAAAACTTATTTTGCTGAAAGTGCTATATTTGTTAATGAACTTAATCTAAAGTTTTTTTTTTCAGAATACAAATTTGTTCGAAACGTTTCGCAATTTTAAGTGACTTTTTCAATTTTTTTTTGTTTTACGCTACATTTTGCTTTGCTCTTCAAAATTCACAAGACTTAAAGGCTTGCGATTACAATGTAGTGTAGAAAATGTACAAAGAGTTTCTATTTTTAAATGTATCCATAAAAATAAACATAAATTAAAGAACATATTTAAAAAAAAATCAATTGCAAGTTTTAAACTCTTACTCATATCTCGATACTCATTCAATCAGTATAATAAAATTTCCTTTATTTATTTATTCTGTTATTAATTTATCTGTATAATAAAATTTTCTTTATTAGCACTTAAAACACACAAAGTGCATAAAAGATTAAAATTCGAACTTGTATTTATCAAAAAAAGAACATTTACAAATTTATAAGAAAGTTCATACCTATGATATAGAATCCGGTCTGAAATTGTAATTCCAAACTCGTTGCTTAACTCTTTGAGGCAGGTGGAACACTAGTGTCCCTTTATACTTTGTTCCTGACTCTCTAATTACAAGCAAAAATGTTTTTTGGTAATTTTCATTAAAAAAAAAAACAGTCTGCGATTTACTTATAAAATCTGCTGAATTATTGGAATTATATTTGTACTAAAATATAAAATTCCTAAAAAGTATAGTTCGAAAATTTTTTTCATTCATATTCAGAAATTTATCAATAACTGATTTTGTAAATTAAAGAAATGTCAATGATAAATAACTGTCTCTCTTAGATCTAGACAACTGCATATAAGTGCAAATTTGAAAAATTCTAATTTGGAAGAGAGCCGTGTTTGGAAGATTTCACCTTAAACGCAGAAAAAGACACAGGTGTTTATGCTGTATTTTAAACCATAAATTATTTCAAGTAATATAAAATTTTTTTTTAAGTCGATTCGTACTTGGGATAAGAAAGAAAAATTTAATTTTAGTTACTTTTTATTAAATAATTACAATTAATATAAATATGTATATACATATGACAGAATCACAATATTAAGTGGCAAAATATAAGAGAAATTTTTTTCTCTCATATAAAAGTATAATTAATTAATTAAATCCAATTAATTAAATTCAATTAATTAAATTCAATCAATTAAAATTAATTAATGAGTTAATATTTGAAAAAAAAATGTATTAACATCAAATGTCATCCACTGCAAGTTCAAAAAAATGTATTTGAACTTCAGTGGATGAATGAAAAGTACTTTATTAATTGAACGATTGATTAATTGATTAACGATTGATTGATTGATTTAATTAAAAATTTAAACAAGATATATAAATATATATAAGGAGAGTGTGAACTAATAGTAGGAATTGAAAAATACTAAATATTATATATTTCACTTAATTTGACTTAAATTAATACAAAATAATTGAAAAAAAAAACATGAAAAATATGTTTATTAAAAAATTCTACGTCAGATACTACGCAAGATATAAAGTACATTTTTTTTTAAAGAAAAATAGAAGTATTAACATTAAAAATAACTACCTATAAAAACGCATTAATATAATTTGTCACAATTACATATAAAAATAGTCTGGTGCGAAATGTGAAATAGCTTGAGTATTCAGAAAAAAGAAGTTGTTGTAGTTAAGAGATGTTAAAAGATAAACGATGTTTTTTGGGCTGTTAGGAAAATTTCTTCGCAAAAAGAAAGGAATTCGTATAGGTTGAGTCACACGACATTTCAAGTCTTAAAAACAAACTAAATTTAATAAATGAGGAAAGTTTCATTTTGGCAACATTCCTAATTGAGACTCATTTTAAATGTTTTCCGTTTAAAAACAACTCGCTCGATATTTCAAGTTTTACTGAGATTGAAATAACTGGAACGTTTTCGTCCGAATTAGTTTTTCGCAGTCTTTTAAACTGAATGCAAAAATGTTTTACTGAATCGATTATTTATTTTGTAATTCTAAGGACTACGTAAATTGCGAATACTATAGCGTAGAATTGTTTAATTTTGGATAATATTATGTATGCAAAATTAATTAAAACATGCTTTTAGATTAGATTTAAAGGAATAATACAGACTTCAGTCAATTCCTTTTCATCATTTTTTTGTCTACAAAAGTTTTGCTTCTGCAAATTTGACTTCCTGTAAATATGAAATAAGCTACAAAATCACACTTAAATTTATTATATTTCTTCCATATTTAAAGTTTTAATTTATGCATATAAATTTTTTCAATTATTCTTACACTTAGAAAATATTTTTGTCTTTGGTATTAATTGATCTGGTAATTTAATTTGTAAATAGTAATCAGTACTTATTAAATGTTATTATAATTGCATGCAGAAAAAATTCTTGTAAAAATACCATTTTCAGAAATTTGTAGAGATTCGTGGTAAAAGAAAGCCATATTAAAATCAAAATATACGGTTATACCATTTATTTGATAGTTTTTTACCGTTCACATTGTAACAGATTACAGGAAATTTTGATTTTTGAAATTATAGCTCTTATTATCCACATTTTGTAAACAAATGCAAAGCTGAAAAGCAAATATAACCGAATAAATGGTTTTTATAATTAAACGGAGAACAAATTCTAGTAAAAATATCGTAAAATATTGGAAAGACATTTATGGTAAAGAAAAAGCCACAATTCTAGCTATAATAAAACCTAAATATACCGTATTTAAACCCTTATTTGTTAGTTTTCCCGTTCATTTTATAAAAGTTTAGCGGAAATTTTGATTTTCATAATTATAGCTCTTATAACTCCCATTTGGTAAAAAATACAAAGCTGACAAATAAATTCAAATGAATAAATGGTTTTATTATTATACGGAAAGCAAATGCCACGCGCTAAGGTATGATGATAAAAAACCAAATTTCACTACAGTTACCCAATTTTATTACATTACTTTATTGTTAATTTTATCAAAATTAATATCAAAGCGCTTCAGTAGAAATTACTGAGATATTTGGTGTTTCTATAGAACCAGAAACCTTGTAAATTTAGTTATCTGGAAATTTTGACTATACTTTTTTCTTAGTGTAGTATTATATTTTTAAATTTGAATTTCACTCAAGTCTTAGTACTTTAATTAAGGATTTACAGTTACTGAAATTTATTATATACAGTGTACCGGGAGCTATTTATTCTTGGTTCTGAAAATGATTTTTTAAAAAAAATTATCAATAGAATATGGTTTTACTACATGAGATTGCATTTCTACAAATACTTGATCTTGCCTTATTCAGAATTATTTCAATTTTTTTAAACTTGTAATTCATTTTGTTCCAAAACTACAGATTTTTTAAGTGACGTTTTTTGTTGTACCAGACAAATAACAGGAGGTAGCATATATATCGTGACAAACTTCTAGTAGAGTTAAAACATATTATCAGGATCAAAATTTCATAGGAACCCATACCTAGAAATGTCATACGCACTAGAGGTGCTTATTTATTCTAAACTGTTTCGTCGCTTGCTTTTGAAGGGACCACAATAGGGCCCCTAGCTGCGTACTGTGACATTTCCGAGTGTGGGTTTCAATGTAATTTTAAGCGTGATGATGTGCTCCAACTTCTCTAGTTTGCCTTGCCATTTTCGCGATACCTTGTAATATGTAACGTTTTCAAACTTCTACATTTTGTCAAAAAATAGACTTTAAAATGTTATTTAAAAAAATTTTTTTTTTGCTTTATTAGCAAAAATAATTTTAGATTTGAAAATTCCACACCCAAATTAGGAAAGATCAGGTATTTTTTTGAATGTAGCAATAAAAAATTATTCCTCAGAGCTATCAATATTATCGATAAAGTTATAAAAAGACATTTTTTTAACAAACGAATCATATACTTAATGAAACTCGCAGTTTCAACATTTTCACTTGAGAAGTGTAGGCACAAAGAATTATCAAAATAGAACATTACTTTAAAAACGAGTAAAAAAGTTCCCAAGTTAGTTGATGAAAAAAATATACTTAAACGCTATAATATTACAAAAATAAAGATTTTGTTTAAAAATAACTTGAAGTGATTTTTTTTGTTACTAAAGTTGTTATTCAACGCACCCGTATATATCGAGAGTGGTTTTGCTTTTCATCACGAGCTTATTATCTCAACGGCACAATATTTTTAAAATATGAAACGCACATGGTGAAATACTGTTTCAAATCCACACAGATGACAGCATTTATATCCTTTAAAAAAATTGTAGCTAGACTTTTTTTTAGAGCTTATTCTCATGACTTTTTTATTATATTCTTAATTCATTAATTTGTTTTAAACTAAAAATATCTACCGAAAAGACTACTAATCTAGTGGGCCGTAGTATTTTAGGGTTTCGGTTTATTAAAAGAAAGGAGCTTGTATTTTTCTAAGAGTTGACTGAGTAAATTTGGCACTGTCTGCTATACTTAAGGTTTTTCGAACTGAGTTAAAGATTGCTTT
Organism: Parasteatoda tepidariorum; assembly: GCF_043381705.1. Lineage (NCBI taxonomy): Eukaryota > Metazoa > Arthropoda > Arachnida > Araneae > Theridiidae > Parasteatoda > Parasteatoda tepidariorum. Next base: position 35,204,144 of record NC_092213.1, on the reverse strand, counting down.
TAAGTAGATTGACCTTTACTGCAATAGTACATTTTGTATTATCTATGCGGATTTGCTATAAAATTGTAAAAAAAAAGTTCCGAAAATAGTAATATTTTGAATACATATTTTTACAATTTGAAACAAGCAATCAATTAAAAATTACAAAATAAAGAAATGGTTATGATCTGATTATTTGAAATTATAAAAAATTAAAAATTAATAAACAAATCATAACTGGATGCTTGCGTGCGACGACACGCGTGAGCAGCTAATCTGTTCGATACACACGCGTGACGTACAATTAAAATTTCACGTGACGTACAATAATAATTAATGCAATTAAACCTGATCAAAAAATTAATTCAACGTAATAGTAAACTCAAGCCTTTAGCTAAACACATTTAATATTTTTTTAATGAACAGCTCGTCGTAACCAGAACGAGTATATTAAATATAACTGGAGAAAAAATGAAAGAAAAATAGAGAGCAAAATCAATGAATCAACGATCCAGGGAATCAACGCCATGAATCAGAAAATCACTGAATTGATGATTCAGAGAAGTGATTTAGGAAATTATCGTATTTAGTCAAATGGTTATGTTCTGCAAGTTGTATTAAAATACTAATTTATAGCAAAAAATAAAAACTATGTAAGTCTAGAGAAAGAGCATATAGAATTCAGCTATCACCATTAAATATTCTTATGACTGAAAAGATTAATGAATCAGTGATCCAGGGAATCAACGCTATGAATAAGAAAATCAGTGAATTGGCAAATCGAAGAATTAACTTTAGAAAACACGGAATAAATAAACCAATTATGTTCTTCAAATAGTTGACAAAATAAAATGAAAAAGTAAATTTAATATAAACTACAGCAGTCAGTTGTCCGCCAAGGAGGTCATGTAGGTTCAATTGTTCGAATTTGCTTAAATTCACTGTTAGATTAGGCTACTTAATAGTTCCTATGAAATTCGGTTGCATTATACTAAATTTCCACTTTATTAAAACTGTCCAATGTAACACCTTATTAAGACTGCAGAAATTTTGAACGATATTATGGTTTAACGAAGAACATATTTTTCTGAGATTAAATTAAAAAAAAATGTCTCACCATTTATTCTTTTAATAAATTACTCAAAATGTAAAAAAATGGATATATTACTCGAATTGTATTGTATGAAAAACTACTAAGTACGATCCGCTAAATTACTTTATAAGAGGTTACATAGTAATGCTTTTGTGCTAATTTACCGATTTCAAAGCGATAAATCAGCTTACAATTCGAATGCTCTATTTTGATCGTTAATGCTTTTTATATGTATTTTCAGATGAATCAGTGCATAAAAGCGTTGTTGTATCGCTAGATGGAGAGGAAACAGAATTGGAAATATCGGAGTACATCTCTGTCGAAGACAAGGTATGTAATATCAATTTCAGAAATTAAAAAAAAATTAGCTTTCTACTTTTTAGGATTGTTGAATGTAGACTATCAATGACTTGCGGAAAAATGAAACAACAATCTAATTATATCATTCTACACGTAAATATTATTTTTTTTTCATCTCTCGCAAAATGTTAAATAGCTGTTTTACTATTCAAAACATATTATGAATACTTATTAACCAAAATTGTTTCCAAGAAAAAAATGCTTCTAATTTATATTATATATTACTTTTGGAAAAGCAAGATTTAAAAAAAATTACTTAGATAGCAAGAGTAAAAAAGAGAGAGTTATTTTAAGAATAAATTGTACTTTTCCTTACGAAAGTAAGAACCTTTTCTTGAAATGAATGGAAATAAAATTTTTTTTTTTCAAAATGTTATATTTATATATTTTTTTTAGAAATTTTTTTTGTATTTACTTTATATAAAAAATAAATAAAAACAAACATTGAAAATATCAATGAAAAAATAATATTATCATTATAAATATTTAATAAAATTTATATATTTAAAATTAATTTTCTTAAATAAATAAAAGAAAATACAATTATTACACAGAGAAAAAAATAATGGTTAAAATTATCGTTTTGTACGATAATGGAATTTTTTGTTGAAAAGAACATAATTCAGATAATAATGGTACTTAATGGTACTTTTTATTTGGTCATTTTTCTATTTATTCTTATTAATTTTAGTTTTCGAAATTTTTATTACCATACATTTAGTAAACAATACTAAATAGAGAAATAAATTTAACCGAATAAAAGATTTTTACGCCGTTCTCTAAGGTAGGATGAAACTGTCAAACTTTATCTCATATTATAAAAAGATATTTTGTTGTTAATTTTACCGAAATCATTACCAAAGCGCTTTGGTGAAAGTTACCAAGATTTTAAAACTTCCCATAGTGCCCGAAACATGGTTGATTTAACCATGTTCTTATAGTTTTGACCGTACCTATTTTTTTCAGTTTGGATGATTTGGTATAATTCGCAATTTTTTAAATGCTTTTTATATATTAGATAAAGTTAAAGTAATGGTTATTATTGTTGGAAATTAATGCGACAATACGAAATTTAGCATAGACTTTATAAAGCATCATTATTATTATTATACCAAAAAATGCTTATTTGTAAATTTCCTTGTGCAAATCTTCCTTGTGTACGGCGTAACAGGGTTTTCGATAGCACCGAAATTTGCTTTGATAATTTTATCAAAACAAAATAAATTTCACTGAAATTGTTAAGTGAGATCAAGTCCATTACGGGAGTTGTAATTTGAATTTTAGAAATTAGTTTTTTAAACAAATGTATACTTTGTTTTATTCTTAATCTCATTGTTTGAGCTTTGGCCAATCAAATTTGAAAAAGGGAGAAAAATTAAAAATAATTTGCTATTTGTAAAGGCCAAAGTAAAGTTTTTCGCAAGGCTTTTTTTTTAAATCAACTCATTCATATTTAAGTTTTGACATCAATAGATTTTGAAAGATAATTTAAAATCTTTTCAAGGCATTTTTTCTTAAATTACTTAGATATATTTTTAAATTATTTGGGGAGAAAATTTAAACTTTCAGCATACCAATAAGTGAAACGTGAAAGATATTTTAATTAAAAAATGTATCTGAAAACGTACGAATTTTGATAAATACACATAACAGACCTCGCAGATAGAATGTCAACTATTATTTGATCGAAATGCTACATAAATCTTATGCATCAGCATATATGATTATCACATATCACAACATAAGCATATATGATCAAAATGTAATGTTTACTTCTAGATGGTCTAATACCGATCGCGGAATATTATGATGCAATTTTAGAGATGCATGTTTAAAATTAGACAAAAATTGCAATGTTACCTTTGAACATATATGTGATTTTGCATTGTGTCAGTGACAATTTGCAATTGTCTTCTTAATAAAATTGTTTTATTATTGCAGATTAAAAATAAGGAATCATTGCCAGATGCATTTCTAATTGTTTATTCCGTAACCAATCGCCGAAGCTACATCCTAGCCCGCCAAATTCTCTCCAAACTTGAAACAACATTTGGTTCGAAAGCAGCTATTTTGGTTGGAAATAAAACAGATCTTGCTAGACTCAGAACCGTCACAACTGTGGGTAAGATCTTTTTTTAGACTTAAAAATTACACAACATGCATTATGAAGGTTGCTTAGTAAACCTCTGAATTATGATAGAAAGTCCATTTTGTATTTAAAAACAAGAATAATGGAAGCCAGATTCATTGCGAGGCTACTGTCAGTTACACTTTTTCAATGATATGGATTTGTAAATTAACTTTAGCATTTTTTCTCGTCAACTTTTTAAAAATAGAGTAACTAATTTTACTTAAAATTCTTTTTGGTATTCACATAATATACTTCGAACATGCTTATCTATAACATAAATTTATTTCGGAAGTTTTTCTTACTATTTGACCCTTGACAGAAGTTTTCATTTTTCAGTTTTGTCCACCATTTTGAAAAGCTTTTCGTGTACTTTTCGGTTAGTCAGGCACAAGTGGAAAGACTAAAAAAACTTCAGTATCCATCAACCTTTAATTTTTTTATTTACACTTTTGAACACCTAAAAATTAAATAAAATAAAAAAAATTAAATTCAAAAATAGAGATTTGAATCTCTATGCGCCTGATAACCGAAATGTATACTTTTTTTGTAAATATCATTGTAAAAAGTACAAATTAATTGCAAATAATCTCAATTAAATAATAAATTAGTATATAAAAAATTTCGGCAATCATTGCAAGTAAAATTCAAAATAATTTTGAAATTTTCATACTTTTTGTTCACTTTTTTATTTTGAGGTAATTTTAAAAACGGTATCAAGTTTTTCAGTCATATAAAAAGTGTTCACAAATTATATGATATATGAATGTACGGAATATATGGAGAAAAATATTTATTTTACATATTCGGGAGTGGGGGAGAAGCTAAACCATTACTGTATAGACAAGTGAGGTATTGCTTCTAATGTATGTTTTTACGTTGAACTGAATGAGATCAGTTTTATGTATTTTCATCACCAAATCTCTCTAGCTTTAGGCAGTGGTGGCTCCTTATGGCACGCGATGCTTATCCCTTGTTTTAGTAGATCACAGGATTGGATTGGTCTCTAAAAAATCAATGTGAAAAAATGGTACACCGTAAAAAATTCCACATCAATTTATGATAAGAAGTACCGGAAGTCAGAGTGTCGGTACTCTTTACCATAAGATTCATTTTTACCGTAAAAGTCATCGGAACAAAAAAATCTGATCTCCATAATTTTCACTGTAACACTTATTGTAAAATCACTGAGTTACTGTTCATAAATAGTTCTTGCTGTGAAATATACTGTATAAAACTTTACAGTAAAAATGAATTTTACGGTGAAATTAATTTTACGGATGATGCAAGAATGGTGTGTCCACATTTCACTGTAACTTGATGACGAATTTCTATAGCTTAACTAGATTGAGTTTTTTTTTCACAATTTTTTTCATAAGAATTATCAGAATTAGTTTCTATTTTTTAAATACTTGTGCAGTGTGGAAGTTGCAAATGTGCAAAATAAACCCCGTTCCTCGAAACAACTTTACAGCAAAAATATTTGTCAACATTTTTTCATTGACATCAACCATTATTATCAACGATATCGTCAAGTCATTATTTCAAACGAGGTCGTCGCCGTTATTTATGTATTTATTTAAAAATAAAATATTTGGATAAATAAAACTTTCAAAACCTTTAAAAACCAGGAAAAAAATCAAAATGAAGGAATTAAAACTTACTCTATATTAAGAAGACGACAATTCCTAAAATCTCATAAAATCTGATGAAAATTACCATTTCCAGGAAAATGAGAAATTATGTATATTACATTTTTAGAATTTTTCTGGAATAGTTAGTCTCTTAAATTTTCTGCAATTTTGATATGGCGCTAATTTGAATCATATTAGAGCATTTCTAAAACTTATGCTACCACTGTAGCAAACTGAGTTATTACGTAACTTAGAATCGATCGTCTTATTTTCTAAAAATTTCATATTTCGGAAAATGTCTTTGACAGATAATTTTACACATTCTAAGCTTTCCGAAAATGAAAAAAAAACTTGTTTAAGAAAATGATTAAGTACTCTTAAAGGGGAATTCCATTTAAAAGTATATATTTTTAAATATTTTTCTAATGTTTGCAAATGTATATCGTACATAAATCGATTTTTGCACCAAGCCTTTCGCGTTTTTCTTTCTTTCTTTTTTTTATATGAAGAAGCTATTTAATTCCGAGTGCTCAATAATAGTTGTTTTCTATTGCTTAAAACTATAAAATATGCACAGTTATATCAAAATATACACTGCTAGAATTTTTATTCTAAAACTATGGTAAAAAATGACTGGCTTCAGTCTGCCCATCCAATTTACCGTAAAGTTAACGGTAAAGGAGATTTTTTACCTTTACGGTGTTGAAGCAACTTGCAATTAGTATTGCTAAAAAGCAATGAATACAAAACTGTATGTTTTTTAACCATTTACATCTAGCAAGGTTTCGAAACCATAAAAAAGAAATTTAATTGGACATTGGAAATAGTTAGCAGTTTTATGGTGCTGCCATCTATGTGTGAATGAGAGTATCATATCCTAATAGCACAGTATCACAAAAGGGTGAACGCAGAACGCTGGAAACTCTTCATGTGTTGAAAGGAATGGAGGTAATATTGTGGTGTCAAAGCTGAGACTCGAACCCCCGTTCCGTAGGTCATGAGATTGACAGATTAGTCATTTGCGCGGTAGCATGTACCTATATACAAGGAGCTAAGTGGTTTCGTTAGGCAGGTCTAGTTGGTACTATAAAATTCTGGTTGTTTAACTGTATTAGGTTAAAGCAGCTAATAAACGGTTTTTCTCTCAGTAAATAGTTTGAATACCTTCTTATTTGTTTGAACGTGAAAAAATAACAATAAAATAAATTGTTAATTAACCGTTTTTTTCCTGAGAAATATCTAATAGTGTAGATTAAGCATCGTTGATTGAGAGGCTAAATAAAAATGCTTTGTAATATCTTTTTTTTTGTATTTTATATCTTATAAATTTCGTTACGATACGAGTCGTTAATTCATATATTCTGCTTTATCTTAACGTGTAAAATAAATGAATATGAATCTTTCTCGGGAGAAATATGGTTGGATTAGATTTAAATATGAAAAAAATGTTCTAAATTCCCAAAAGAGTTTCAGAAAGTAGGGAAAATTTACACCTGTTGTAAATGAACACAGCGTTTTTGGCATTGGATAATATTTTAAAGTGATAAATGTGTCACGTTTTTCTAAGAAAATGATTTAAAACGAAAAGGAATGGTTGCTGTTTTCTACTTAAAAATGAATTCGTCGTGAATTAAATTGTTCTCAGACAACAAATGCTTCATAATTAAACAGTTAATGCTTCAAACATAAAAGTATATGAACAGTAGTAAAAGACCCTATTTTTCATAGTTATCTTTTTAACTCAAATAAAACATTCTAAATTTAGATATTAATATTATTTTTAATGTATTTTTATTTGGAAATGTAACATCGATCTAATGTACAAAATCTAATGTACAAAATCATATGTACAAAATCTTTTTTATTTATCCTTTTTAGTATTCTTACATTATCATAAATGTATCTCTATTATAAATAATATTATGAATAAATGAATGAATAAACAAAAAAAGAATCTATAAATAAATACATGAATAATTGAATGACTGAAGAAAATAATAACTTAAGAAGTGATTAACTGACTGAGTGACTGACTGACTGAATGGAAAAGCGGAAACAATGAATAAATAGATGAAAAAACAATCAATTAATGAATAAAAAACAATCAAGAAATGAATGAATGAATAAGTAAATGAATGAATGAATGAAAGAATGAATGATTGAACATAATGTGTTATTTTGGAAGGTCGATTTCGAAACTAAATGAAGCCTTATTTCTATTGCTCAAAAAGAATAAAGCACATTTATGTCTACTTGAATTGCAATCCCATTATTTAAAATAGTTTGGGATCTAAACGAATAGAACTTGAATCGTTTTTAAATTTTATAAAATGTTTGAGTATAGTTTTATTTTTAAATATAAAACTCACACATTTAATTGATATTGCATATTTTAATTGATGCAAATTATTTAGTATGGTTTGGAATTACTATTTACAACAAAAGGTTATGACGATATTTAATTTTAAGGAAAAGAAATCATGTGCTTCTTTCGTATTTCTATATAAAGGAAGACTAACTTTTTTCAAATTAGATCAATTGAATATAAAAGTTATTAATATAAAACCATTAAATTAAGAATGTGTAGTTTGAATAAGTAACATTTCTAGCATAGTAACACCATTAGAAGTATTAGTTTGCACATGTAAATTTGTACGATGTAGCAATTTTTATATTGAAAAGCATAAAGTTCCAAATAGTCTTCGCGAACCTTAAATGGCATTTCATCAAAACAGCTTTTTTTATATATGTCTTCTTGTAGAATTAAAAATTTCTTACAACTGTCCTCCAATTTATTTTTAATTTTGCAGCTTGCGTATGATCAATTTCTGCAGTTTTTAGTATTTCTTATATTACGGTTATGTATCTTGATTAATTAAATATTAAATAATAAATTTTCGAGAAGTATTTTGATATTTCACCATTTGCTTACGTAAGAAGAAAAGCCTAAGTACAATGCATAATTGAGAAAGTTACATAGTCGAATAAAGTTTAAGAAGTTGAATTACAGTTGGGAAAAAAATCGTTTTGTTTTCTGTTGCATGAAGGTTTTTTGACGGATTTTGGATATTTTTCCGTAGCTGATTGCAATCGGTTTTTCTTTCCTCTGAGCTACATTTTTTTAAAATGACATATTTAATTTTTTTTTTGTTAAAATGTACATGTTTAAAAACGTTTTATATAACAGGGGATCACATAAATGTTGCTAGAAACTTCTAGAGGAGTTGGGGGATATCATCAAAATTAAAATTGTATGAGAGTCCATGCCAGGAAATGTCGTTGTAAGCTGCTAGGGGCGCTTTTCCATTATGAACTGTTTTTTTGTGCGCTTTTGAATAGGTCATGAAACAGAAGCGTCCTTAGCCGCGTATGATGGCATTTCCGTCATGGGATACTATGCAATTTTAATTCTGATGATGTGCCTTAGAAATATGTCATAACATCCACGTGATCTCCTGTTATCTACAACCTTTAGATTAAAAATAGACAAAGAATGTCATTAAAAAAAATCTGTAGCAAAACTGATCATTTGAATCATTGAGCAAAACTCAATTGAGATTTGAAAGCTCAACACCCGAACTAAACAAGATTACGTATTTGTATAAATGCAATAAAGTATTTGTTCCCCAGGGTAATCCACTGTTTTTAGATGCTTTCAAAAGAAGTATTTTTACTTCTTTTCTCGAAAAACGCGTCTAACTAAACGCAATTTATCTAATGAAATATTTTAAATTCAGTTTAAAACATGCAGAATTATATAAAAATGTATATGTTACAATTTTTTAGGCGATAAATCAATTTCTTTTGAGAAATAAATCTTTTTGGAGTTTGCTTTTATTATTATAATTTTTTTTTATTTATCTTACGCCCTTCATCTCCGCCATTAGTCGATAAGCAGCCCAGTTAAATGACCAAGAAACAGGAGAGTCAGAATCATCCTATTCGCATCAATAGCTTAATTTTGCTTTATGATGCGAATTGGAGTCAAGAATTCATCTTGTTATTCTCTTTGCCACCAGACTGATATGGATGATGACCGCTTTAAGAACTGCGTCATTATTTTAAAATTTTTTAGGGGCAACATTATTGAATGCTTCTTTTATTTTGACTCCGATGCTTCCTGGTCATTTCACCAAGCGATGCATTCGCTTCATTGACCGTTTCCAGTCAGTCCGTGACACTTCAGTCCGCCATTTTGGCCCCGTTATTTCGATGCCGTATTAAAAAAAATCGCATTAAATAGTTGCAGTAAATTTGTACTATGTTATAGTTCAAAAAACTCCAAATCTTTAAACAATGGTTTAAAAGTAATTTTTAGGCCTTTTAACAAAATTAAATTTCAGTTTCTTAAAGATCCTATCAGTTTTGATAATTGTTTTGGCATTTATATATTTTAAAGATCCAAAGCTTTAAACAATGGTTTTAAAGTAATTTTTAGACCTTTTAACAAAATTAAATTTAAGTTTCTTAACCCCTTAACGATCGGTTAATTTTCAAGAAAACGGTCATAAAAGTGCCTATTTTTTTGACTTTTGTATTTGTATTACGTATTTGATTAGTGCTGACATCTAGCTTAAAATAAACTATCTACAATTACTTCAAAAATATCCTGGTACTGCCATCTGGTGTGTAAAATGAGAAATAAAGTGTTTTCCGGGCAAAAGAAATGAATTAGTTTTATTCTTATTGTCGCGTTACTGAACACTCCAGATCTTCAATATCACGGGAGCGAGAAATAGAGGGCGAAACCTCACGCTGTCATTTTCACGGGAGCGATATTCTATCAGGTTTGATAATTGTTTGGGCATTTACCACATTCCTTGTAAGTGTGACCTTGGATACGTCGGGCAAATCAGGCACACTTTAATATTTAGACTTAAGGAGCACGATAGATATGTCCCTTATCAACAAATCGAGAAATCGTCAATTGCTGCCTATTGTTAGAATCAAGGGCATAAATTCAATTATGACAATGTTAAGATTATTTCCATCCAAGTCACATCAGCTCATTTTGATGTCCTGGAATCTTGTTTCATTCATATGAATGCTGTCTACCTTGTTAACGATAATAGTTCCCCACCATCTGTTCATTGCGAGTGGAAATACATTTTACCCTGATTCACTCTCGACAACTTTTTTTCAAATTTTTTCATCATTTTCCCCTCTCGGCTACTGAGGTTTTTCTAGCTTTGTTTCTCATATTTATGTTTCGATTTTCCATTGGCAAGTTTTACATTTTATATTTCAATTCTTCTTTTTGTCATTGAATTAGGAATCTCAAAAAATCAATTGAATCTCTAGACGTTTAAAAATTATTTTTTATTGATAAAAAGGATTCTTGATTTGTAGTAAACTCTATAGAATAATAAATTTATTATTATTTTAATTTACTAATTGTGTAATTTATGTTTAATTATTTCACAGAGGGAAGATCATTAGCAAAGGAACGAGGATGCAAATTTGTTGAAACTTCGGTTGCGATAAACCATCAATTAGACGAGTTGCTGGTTGGAATCATCACACAGATCCGAATAAAGGCGAAGATAGCCGAAAAGCAACGAAAGCGAAGCGATCGCAGCTCTCAAACTTCTCGCAACAAAGCTACTTGCATTATCAAAAGAATCTGGAGGAGAACCTGCATGACTAGTAAATCATGCGACAATTTACATGCTCTTTAAATTATTCTTCACCATTAAATTTACATAGGGATAAAAAATCCCTGTTTATGTTTACTGTTACTTTCTAAGATCAAAATTAGTTTTTACATGAAAAAGTGGTTGTAATTGTTGTTGTGTTTTGTATTTATTCTTTAGATTTTTTTAGTGGTTTGATTACATATTCTATGAAGGTGTATTTTTTTCTTAAAATGAAATATGTTTAGTGCGATGTAAACAATAAAATAAAATAAGCTGATAAGTTTGAAATTACTTTTGTAACTTTATATTGTGCTAACAGTTTTGCTATCAAACATCCGTTGTTCAATTTGCAATGGAGATTGTAATAAAAAATTAGTTTGTGAGAATTAAATAACTTTATATTTGTTGGTAATATGTAAAAATATACGAAAATGAAGATTATTTTAAAACTATATTATATATATTTTTTATATTGAGTGAAAGAACCGGTAAGTGACATTTACAGAGAGACTAAACGCAGTGTAAAAAGAAAAAAAGTGCCATCTGAACTATTTTATAAAAGATTTATCAGAAGGCGGAGTTGATGATTCATTTTTGTACTTTATTTATCACTACTGATTTTGAAATAAAAATCCTGCAAAGCTGTAAAAATTATAGTGGGAGCAAAAATTATTTCGTTACAATAAATATAATGATATTGATGCAACAACTTCTTGCTATTTTCCCTGATTAAAATATCATTGATAATTCCACTTACCACCTTTCTCCACTAAGCTCTTTATTTCTATTTAAATTATTTACATTTTTTGTAACTAAAGCGAAAGTTTTATTTCTATAACATACAGAATCATGGTGGATATAAATAAAAAAATAATTTTTGCAACGTGATACATTTATATTTTTATTAAAAGCAAATGTTTTAAAATAAATAAAACTAGTTTATTTTTTAAGCAAAAAAATAATTGGCAACAAGTTTTAAACATCACATATGTTACTAACATGTTAGAATATGAGCTCTGTTTTACAAAATGTGAACATCTAAATAAATGCGCATTACAATAAATATATCGAACTTGTTTTCTTTATTCATTTATTTTCTTGTTTTCTCAATTCAGGTAAAATAAATTGTTTTTCACAGAAAACAAAACCTTTGTCGTTGCAACATCCACTACAATAGCAAATATTAAAAAAAAATAATGTTAATAATAAAATGCATTCGCAACGTATTAAGTTGATGATTTTAAAATTAGTTTATTTGTATTTCTTTCGTATTTATTGTTTGTAAATGATGCAATGAAATAAAACAACATGTTTCTGAAAAAATAAATTTTTTTTTTACATAATAAAGATTTTTTCCTCAAAACTTTGTTTTTATTATCATGCTAATGTAACTCTGAACAAAAGAAACTTTGCTTACGAAAGGTTTTAAGGTGTTCTACTTTGCACAAGCGCTGACGTAGCCTTTTGCCTTACTAAGTAGGTACACGAAGTAGAACACGAGCGTAATTTTTTTGGGCTGCCTGTTGGAAACTTGACAAGTTTTGTGAACTGTTTTACATTTTCATCTCATGTCAGTAATTTTAGAACTAAAGATTGTGTAAATATGTTCGGATTGCTTTGTTTTTAAAATTTTGAAAATCTTTCGAAAAATTACATATACTTTCTTACTCGACGACTTGTTTCCTAATTTTAAATTCGACTTGTTTCCTAATTTTAAAGATAAATAATTATTTTTCTACTGATATACTTTTTACAGAAACTTTGTCAAAAAATGCTTTCAACAAACTTATAAGCTATTGACTCTGAAAAATATAAAAAAATAAAAAGTCTTGTTTATGCTGTCTTCTTACATAACGTATATTTTGGTTACCTAGTTTGAAACTAAAATATATTTCTACTTGCATTTACGTTTTTCACGAGTTGTTTTATTCAAAATAGCCCACAAGTTTTGCACAGCTTATAAATTATTGTCTTATTAAAATTTGTAATAATCAAATAGTCTCTAAATGCTTTGTATTATTTAGTAATAAAAGTTCAAAGTATGAAATTAAAAATAGGTTCTAAAATCGTAACACTTAAAGAATTATTGGCTTAGGAACGTATGCTCTTTTTGCCTTTTTAAATGTGAAAGTGGAAAACAAAACGATTCCAAAGTTGCATTTTTTTGTTTAATCGTTTGCTTCAGAGTGCACTACTTTTTTCTGATTTTAAAATATTGCGAAATTAAAAAGCAACACTGAAAATGCACAATTTATAGAATCGTTTGCTTAAAAAAGTGTGTTCTTTTTCACTTTATAATTTCATATTTTATTAAAAATGGCAAACTGAAGTGTGCATTGAGACAACATATTCTCAGTTTATTTTCAGGAACATAACTTTAAATTTCTAGCAGTACTATTACTCATGATTCAACAAATTCTTCTTTAAATATTTAAATTGAGTACTTGCCGCTCGCGAAGAAGTAAAATGATTATGCCTAACCACGTGATTTAAATCAGATTCGATTTGTTACTAGTAAGCGACATTTAAGAGTGTGTGTGAAACCTTATTGGCTTCTGAATTGACAAAATTTTATAGTGCTATTGTAATTTTTATAAAGCAGGTGTTTAATTAGCTTTTGTTTAAAAATGTAGTTCTCAATGAAGTTTATAAATTATATTTAATTGCATTTCAAAACTATAATTTAATAGAATAATTTGAATATTTTTATGTTTATGTTATTTTTTTTATGTTTATGAACTTAGATTTCAGTATGTTGATAATGTAGCGTTTAAAATGCCGTATGGAAAAAAGTCATATACCAGTTTAAGTTAAGTTTGTGATGTTGTTTCAGTTCTTGTGTTTTGTATAAAATGATATAAAAAGCTACTAATAAGGTGATGTTTATTTTCATACATTATGTTTTTTACCATTTGTTTTATATGCATTTATTTTCGCGCATGTTATTTTTCAGTTGCAGGAATTATTTTTAATTATGTACTTATATAAATTTTTCTTATAAAGTTTAAGCTTAGCTTCTGTTGGAAAGTTTTAATTACAAATCTTATGTGGTTTAATGGGTACACTTCCGTAAATTAAATATATTTCATAACATTCTTATAGTGTACCAGGTTGAATCAGTTCCTTTAATTTATTATTAGAAATTAGGAACAAATTTTCAACTTATGCAGTCCTAAATCCATCGTCTAGGTACATCTTAAAAATACACATTAAATGAAAAATTAACATTTAATGATGCACAATTAAATTTCAGTCTGATTTATTAAAAAAAAAATGGGGTTTGTAGTTTTCATTGCATAAAAAATTGAAGGAATGGTATTTTGTTTGTGTTTATAGTTTTTTGATAATTTTAAAGCTGAGCTCTGACTTGTAAGAGATGTTTCATTTAATATACCATATTTTTTAAAATATTATTTTAAAAAGGAAATCTCACCAGCAAAATAAATCAACATAATAACTCTTGAAAATTTCAGTAAATTGGATAAGAAGTTGGAAAAGTCATCGCAAGTCTGTCAGTTTTAGAAGTTTAAATTTTTTTCAATTATCTATACACGCATTTTGTTTCAGATAATTCATTTTAATACCATTTAAAATTTAGTTTTAAAAAATGTAGAAGAATGTAAAGCTATGCGTTTTAATTTTTTTTGCTGTTCATTAAAAATTTTCTGCTGTTCATTGATTTGAGAAAATCGAGGTGGTATTTCTTCATAAGTTATGAGTTTTACGATATTTTCAGCTTCATGCAGTTCTTAGAAGAATATATTGATTAAATGAATATGACTGTCAAATAGTATTTAGAAAGGTACTGAAGCTCATGTAACTGAAAATATAACAGTTAGTAAAGAAATAAAATCTGATAAGGTTATTTATCTAATGTATATCAAATAAAAGTGCTTGAAAGTTGTATACTTTGTATTTATATTTGCAATGGTAAACATTCAGACTGTACGGTGCACAAAAAACTAACAAAACACCACCCTAAATTGGTTGGTTGGTTCTAATGTCACTTGCCAAACGGGCAAGCCTGCTTGGTGAAATCGAGCAAATTTAAGGCAGAATGTGCGATTCTTGGTTTTCAGTTGCGCCATCTATGGCCAAGAATTTGACTTCTGCCACATTATACGTCACACCTGTTTATAAGGCGGACCCATTCATACATCCATTCATTCATCCACAGATCGTAATTTTGACCTGAAACAGAGAACGATCGGTCTCCAATCCAGTACCCCCAGAGGTATGGATTTGTTATGGGAACATTTAGGACTTTTGCAACTCGACACAATTTTATGGGGCATCAGTCACCAACTACACGGGGAGTCTTCGGCCGGAAGGGTTCGAACCCACGAGCTCTCGGACATGGACCCAGCGCCCTACCAACCAGGATATCCCGCAGTGGACACGGTACCCAGCAAATCACTGGAGTCAAGCAATACTGGCTGCGGTCAGTGTGCTGGTGGGTGACCACTTGGATCATTTTGTGTAGGGACCGAGGTTGTGCAGTATTTGTCTTCGCTAAACTGTTCTGCCGTAAAGTGTTCGACTTCGCGTGCTGGTCGTTGGGCTACCAAAATTATGATGGCATGTCTTCGGATCACCCTCAGGGATGTTTCCCAGACCGTCGCTAACATCCCATTGTGCAACTCTAGCGCGACGTAAATAAATAACTGCAACTTGTATTGACATATGATTCTTAGAATGTAGAAATACCTTAATTTTATCATTTCTCTCTCCCTAAAATGAATGTAATTAGTTTATTTTTAAGCAGCTTAAATTGTTTATTAGTTGCATTAATTTAAAAATCTTACATTAGTAATTGTTGTACATTTTAAGTGCTTTTCTTTGTTTTCAGAAGTTTAATTTAAGAAGTTCGACCTAATTTGTTATGCCGCAGAAGATTTATACTTCCTTAATTTTGTTTCGTTTATCAAATAAATTTTTCTCAACTTCATATAAATACACAATTTTATTTATAAAATCATTCCATTTAATGATTTATTTTCATATAAAAATATTTCATATAAAATTTATGTATAAAAATATATATAAATTTTTCTTTTCATTTAAAAATATAAAATCTTTAATGATATTTTTAATACAAGATTTTTTCTACATTTAAATTTATTGTACATCTAAATGTACTTAAAAACTGCTAACGATTAACTAAAACTACTAAAACGATTACTAAATATTGTATTTTAGTAATCGCACTCTAATGATTAAACATATTTTTCAATTCCTACTATTAGTTCTCACTCTACGTATATCTTGCAGAAATTTTCAATCGTTAATAAGTTACTTTTTATTCATCCACTCAAGCTCAAATACATTTTTTGAAAAACTTTTATTAGATGACACTTGATGCTAATGCAGTTTTTTCAAATAGTAATTCATTAATTAAATAGGGATAAGTAAAAAATGAAATGGAATTTTCCGATTGGTTAAGCGTCGGTCATTGTTTTAAATTTTACTATAAACGATTCAGTTTATCACATATTTTAAAGATAATATCAGGGATAATTTCTAACTTATAGCTCTACTTGAACAAAAAAAAATAGTTTATTGCGCGCAATTAAATAAATAATTATTCTATATTAGCTGGTTCAGATATATTCAATGAAGAACATTACGTGGTAACACGTGTGGTCCAGTTCAGCAAATTTATACTTTTATAGTTGTCTGATACTATGCGCATTTTTTTTTCAAATCTTGCTATTTATTCACACTCTCTATATATATTTANAAAGATATAATCTTTTCATCAGCCCACACGATTATATCCGCAAAACAGAGTGCTTTCTGATATTGTATCAATAAAGTCAAAGCAAAATATATTAATACAATAGTGTGAGGAGCACTCAAAAATTTTTTTTTATAAAAATTGCAACAAATAAAATAGAACACAAAAAGTAAAAATGACATGTAAAAACAGAAAATAAAATAAAAGAAAAAGAAAAAACAATATAAAAGTGGACTATAAGGCGAGTAGAGAAATCAGATCAACTTACATGGACGGGAATTTTTCAAGAATGATTAAAAATGTTTTCGCAGAAAGATTGCCAGATTACAAAATATGAAAACAAAAGCGCTAACTGAGTGTAACAAGAGGGTTTTAAAGTTTCGTTCTTACTGCACTACTGAAGTGATTTGTTATTCTGTGCATTGATTTATTAAACTTATTGTTTTTCTTAACTTTCTTCGTGTTTTCTTGTATATACATATATATATATATATATAAATTTTTTTTAAGCTTGTAGTGGATGACACTTGACGTTAATACAGTTTTTTNATTAAATGTAACTAATTAATTTTAGTTTTATATGGGAGAAAAAATTGTAATCAATTAATAAAAAGTAACTAAAATGAAATTTTTCTTTGTTTACCTAAGTAGGAATTGATTTTAATATTTTTAATATTATTTGATAATTAGTTAGAAGCACGCATTAGACGCATCTTTAGCAGAATTTCTTTCAACAATACAAATTAATGTTAGTAACCTCTCATAGATGGCGTTAAAATTTATGTTTCAGTTTTGAATCTCATAAGTTTTCAATCCCGGATGGGATTACTATTATTGAGTTGTTCTTCAGAAATCGCGTGCAGTCACATTACTATTTTGTCCCTAAAGGATTTTGAACTTCGCCATATCACGATATGATTAGAATGGCCTGTCATAAAAGCGGAATAAATCCGAAGTATAATTTCATTTCAACACGAACCAAAACACGCAAGAATCTTGTGCACAAATTAGCTCCGAACTTGTTGTACGCGGTGTTTTATTACCTATTTCTCCTTTTTATTCGCGGTTATTAAATTTATATTATTTATAAATAGATTGAAGTTATGAACTGCATGGTGTAGTCTAAATTATGGAACTTAAATATCAAAGTAGCAACTAAATTAAATTGTTTTGCATTACAGGAAATGACAAAGTTCGCGCTCAGGCCAAAGAAAATTTAGAAACAAAAAATATTAAATTCTATTTAACTAATTTTAAACTATGATATTTGCTTGCCTCGTGTTTTTATTTTCTTTTACATCTTAATTGAATGTTTTAAGTGTCCATTTCAGGAACACAAAAACAAATAAGTTTTTGACACGGACTATGATGCAAAATAATAACCATAAAAGGATTACTGATTGCAATTATATAGCCACTCTCTCATAAAATTCTTGATTCAGAGAATGTAGTACTAATTTCAGACACATTCACATAACTTAAACCTTTTTCTTCTTCTTTTCATAAACTATATAAAGGCAATATTTTTTATCATATCTTAATACGTGTAGTAACTGTTCTATTAAATAACCCGGAAAAAGGTAAATAATAACTGAAAGGGGCCAAAATAAGCCAATTTAATGAAAAAAAGGCATTATAGTGAGGCTGTATGTTTTAAGAAATGTATAATATTTGGATACTTATAAGTGACGTCACGTGTGCGTCTGCCAATCAGGTCTGACATGCACAAGTGACGTTGCTTGCAAGAATTCATTTAAATCTTAAAATTAACAATTCAAATTATTATTTATTATTTATTAATATTACTAATTTATTATTTATTATTCATTACTATTTACTATTCATTACTCATTAATATTTTTTATAATATTTTAATACATGTAGTAACTGTTCTATTAAATACCCCTGAAAAATGCTTAATAATAACTGAAAGGGGTCAAATCAAGCTAATTTAATGAAAAAAAGCATTATAGTGAGGCTGTATGCTATAAGAAATGTATAATATTTGGATACTTATAAGTGACGTCACGTGTGAGTCTGCCAATCAGGTCTGACATACACAAGTGACGTTGCTTGAAAGCATTAATTTAAATCCGAAAATTAACAATTCAAATTATTGTTTATTAATATTACTCATTTATAATTTATTATTAATTATTATTTAATTATTCAGTTAAAACCGTAAATTGACTCAGTATGATAACAAACCCAAGACTTAAAGCTTAACGTAAAAACGCCATACACAACCACATGATTAAACACAGCCATGCGATTAGCTGCATTTACCCAATTACGCACTTTATGATAAAATTAAATTTTTTTAATTATTTTTAGTAAATGATACGAACAAAATTAAGATATTAGAGCTATCTTTAAAGTAATACTGGAGAAATATTAAGAGGATATCAAAGGGTGAGAAACAAAAAATGCGGCATTATTTCTGTATTTTGTTATGCTGAATCGAATGAAATCAATCCTAAGTTGATAGGTCTAATAAAAAAGTGAATAATTTTCAAAAACTCGTAGGGAAATATAAGATTGAGCTTATAAGTATCCAGATATTGTCTCTTTGGGAAAATGATACACTCTTTAAAATTCAGTTCCCTTTCCGTCAGGATAATCCTGGGAGGTTTCGTGGTTTTCTTGACCATGTAACGCAAATGCGAGTTAGTTCCATCAAAAAGTCCTACATAAATAAAAATTTCTCCCAATACTTGATCCAGGAGTTCCCTTGTCTTTTGAATTAGGTTCAAAATTACAAGGCTACGGAGTTGAACATTGGTAGCTGCAAACTCAAAATTGGGTTGGCTGTTCAACGACGGTTATAAAATAAAATACTGCATATTTTTGGAGCCTTGGGCAATATGTAACACAGAATTCTACCCCTCTGTTACGTCTATACGCTTTGAATGTTTTTATTGCAAAAGCACTTAATTTTACATCATTTACCTTCAAGCATCGTAGATGCATACTATCGGACTTATGAAGAATTTAGAAAACTATAAAATAGTAATAAACTTAATAAAAATAACATGCATTGGATCTTTTCTTGTCTCATTCGTTCATATGATTGTTAACAGCATGAGTTTCTCTGATATACACCATACCATTAGGAAATGCATCTGGTACTGATTTGTCTCCCACGACCACATTCGCTCCCTTCGGATACCTTGGGATTTTAAGTTTCTAGCTTTTTCGCTTTGAAATTAATTCTGGTTCTTCATTGGAAGCATAATGATTAATTTTTAAAACACATTTGTTGGAATCTTGAGAATATGTATGAATGACTTGAGAATATGTACTTGAGTATATGTATGAATTGAAAATATGTACTCCGCTCGAAACCAACTTGTATTTCCAGTTTGATAATTTTTGAAGCTTTATGATCATTCTAATAGTTTAGAAGTTTTGAAGAAGTTTCGAATTAAATCATAACAAAAGAGATAAAATTATTAGTTTAGAAGTATAGGGGGTTTTATGAATAGAAGTTATAACTTTTGACTCAAAATTTTAAGTTATAAAACCCTTATAGCTTTTAAACTATTAATCTTACCGTGTTTATTTTGATTATATTTGATGTCACGTAGAAACAGGAGTACCAAACAGCATTGAAAAATATTTTTTCATATATTGTCCTATTATTTAAAACTTGCCGTTTTCGGAATCTCAAAATTATAGAAACTAAGAGCTTAAAGTTCAATTTTGTGTTCAGAACTTTGAGAGAATTAGTTGGAGACTACATTCCGTCTCAGAAAAGTCACAGAAGTACCTGATTTCCTATAAAATTATAAAATGATGAATATTACAGGCACCGAATGCTATGAAAATCAGATATAAAAATATAAAATCTAATTATTTGATTTAGATAAAGCATAAAATAGTCTACGTAAGAGCCAAATCAAACTGAAAAGATATTTAGTATTCAAATTGGGCCGAAAATAGATTTTCACGGAGTCAGGATAGAAAGTGTTAAATCTCTTTAAATATGTATCAATAAAATGATCTAGAAAGCAAAATTGTGAGAATATATTTTTTCTTTGAAGTTTCACTTACTTTTATATTTTGATAGTGGGAGTACAAAATAGTTCGGTCCGTTTTCAAAAGATGTCTCTGGCTGTTATGAATGTTTCATAGTGACGGCTGGTTTCGGTGGTTTCAGAGAGGTTAGACATCTGTCAATAATATTCAGTTTATATCGCTTTGAGTTTCATACAAAAACCCTGTTTTTTACTTTGTTGAATATGTCTAATTTTGGGGTAACTAAGCAGCATTTGGGGAAGTTTTATGCTTCTGCTTTAATTGCAAGAAAAGTGTAGCAGAAGAGCATCGAATGCTTGTAGATGTTTATGGTGACAATGCTCCAACTGATAAATCATGTAGGGAATGGTTTCGACGTTTCAAGAAGGGTGAATGGTGAAAGAAGAATGGTGAATGGTGTTGTATACTATGAGCTGCTACAACCTGGCTATTCCATTACGGGCGATTCGGTATAGACTACAATTGATTTGTTTGATGGCCGGAATACGAGCAAAGACTTGACAAAGTTATTCTTCTGCATGATAACGGTCGGCCTTATGTCACAAAAGTCGTAAAAATTATTTGGAAACTCTCAAGTGGGATATTTTACAGCACCCGCCATATTCACCAGACATTGCTCCTTCTGATTACTGGTTGTTCCGACGGATGCAGCATGATTTGGCAGGTCACCAGTTAACTTCTTTCGCAGAAATCGAAAATTGGCCTTTATCTTGGATCACCTTGAAAGACGAACCATTTTTTCGAGATGGAATTCGAAAATTGCCTGAGAGGTGGGAAAAAGTAGTAGCCAGCGATGGACAATACTTTGATTATTTTGTTCATTCATTTTGCTCAAAAATAAATTCATTTTTGACCCCGAAAAAAAGCGGACCGAAGTAATTTGTTCTCCCAATAGATTAATGCACCAGTTAAATTATTAGCAGATTCGAATGAACCACACTGTAAAAAGTTTGGATAAAATTAAAATAAAAAGTATTGGCACTCTAAGTGCAGCATCTGTAAAATCCATTTTTATCATAAAATGTGTTTTTACCGTAAAATTTTATGTTTACTGTATGATTTATTTAATTATAGATATTCAGTGATTTTACAGTAGATATTACTCTACATAAAAATTACGGTATATCAGATTTTTGTTTTGTAAAATCTTAGGTAAAAATAAATTTTACTGTAAAAAGCGCAGGCATTCAGGATGTCAGTATTGTTTAACGTATTATTTTGTACTATTTTGATTCGGAATTTTTCATAGAAAACATGATCTCATTTGCAGTCGAGTTTAATTTTCATGAATTAAAAAAATTTTTTTTTGAGGAAAAAAAATAAAAAAAGAATATTATTTTGTTTTTAAAATATAAAACTAGTTTTGAAGTCTTAATTATACATAAAATAAGTCAATTAAAAATTGATTATATAATGTAAGACTCATGTTAGTTCAGTTGTATAAAAAATGGTGTAATTATTTAAAAACTTAATTGGAGCGTAGGATAACTTATTACCCTCATAAGAGTGGTTTAAAAAGATTACCCTTATAAGTGTACTTTGCTCATTACACTTATGCTTATAACCTTACTTATTTCCCTTATAAGTGCGATTTTAAAAATTGATTTCATATTTCGATATTAGTATAAAAAATTGCCTGAAATATTTAATAAACTTCATGGTTCGACAATTTCAAAATCTTTTTTAATTCTTCATTATTTTCAATTATAAAATGATAATTGTTAAAAGTAACAGAATGTGTGTTAAGTGATTGGTCAAAATTTTTGAGTTTAACTTCAAAAATATCAATGGTTTTAATACCACATAAGACATATGTATGCATAATGTATGCTAAAAAGTATATGGTAAAAACTAAATTCTACATTTAGACATTGATTTGACAGGTATTTAAATGATTTAATCTACTTAAGTTGCAATGTCTTTAGAATTAAATTGTCCTTGAGGTCTTCCTAAAATCATAGCTTTAGTTTTAATATTTTAAAAATATGTATTTCTAAAACAGATTATATAATCATTGCTTTGAATATTTTGAGGTTAAATATTTCTTCCTTAATTAATTTGTTCTTTCAAATAGACTCAATTGTGTATAAAAAAGAAAATTTCACTCTCATTAAATTGCATTTTTATTTATTTTTCAATCATTCTCCGGTTATCTTTTCAAAAACTGTATTTATTTTTATGTAAAAGCAATTTTATAGACACGAAAAATCATATATTGCATGGATATAAAGAAAATAGCAATATACCTTAAGTTTGGTTGCAGCAATGTAACAATTGATCACGAATTCGCCCATTTGTGAAATTAAGAAAAAAGCAATGTTATTGGCTTATGTTTTGACATTTGGCGACTAAAAATAACACGAAATGGAATTCCATAACAATCTATCATATCCATTTATTTAATTAAAAGCGTGGGTGTTGTTACTATAAATTGCGACATGCAAAAGCCAAAATCTAATATGTAGTAAAACCCTATAGCTCAGTTCTACACAACCCATAAAAGCTCTAATAATTTTGACTTGAATTTGATAGGATTAGGAGAGGAAAGGAGAACTTTATGATGCTATTAATCATAGTTAAAGTTCATTCTCTTTGACGTTGTAATGAAATCTTATTTTCTCTTCTAATTAGTTTAGAGTTTCTTGGTTGCAGTGGCTGTCGCATGAGCATAAATTCTGAAAGTAGGTTTTACGAAGAAAATCTAAAAATATATATTCTTGTTAGTTTTATTAGACAATACGAAGCCTTCCGAAGAAAATAAAAGGTTTTGATACTATATATACGCATTATTTATTTATATATTTCTCTTATGTGGCACCATAATCTCGTGTATTTCTATAATAATTGGCAACACTGTAGCTATTATTTTCTTTTTTTATATTTTATAAAACCCAATTTTGGGTTTACGACTTATATTCAACTCCGTAGCCTTATAATTTTGAACTAATCCAGAAGACAAGGAAATTCCTGGATCAGTACCCCTAGAGCAGTGTTTCCCAAACTTATGACTTTTGTGTACCCTTTCTAAATTCTTCGCAACGCTGTGTTCCACTAATAAAAAAAATTATGTATTTTTTACTATAAAAAAATTGCACAAAAGTTCAAAATCACAACTGACTGTCGACACTACAAATTATTAACCATTAACTACAAGAAATAGCCAATAGAAAAATACATAATCGTAAATTTTCATGGTTAGCTTTGTTTTTAAATAAATTTTTTTGAAATTTTCGTTTGTTTCAAGATATTTCGCATAAGAACGCATACCCCCGCTAAACTGCTCCCGTATCCCAGGCGGTACGCGTACCACACTTTGGGAAACACTGCCCTAGAAGTATGATTTGTTATGGCAACGTGGAGTACTTTGTGACTCGACTGATTTAACGTGCACCAGTCACCATTTACTACACGGGGTGTCTTCGGCTGATGGGGTTCGAACCCACGCCCTCTTGGCTATCCCGGTCCAACACTACAGTTATTATTCGTCTTGTTAGGTTGTCTTAAGTAATAATTTGAGTAGTGTTGAATAGTTAGATTTAGGGTAAGAATTTACAGTAATCGCACTACATAGGGAAACTACTAGTAGTCGCTACTTTTTATTGTAGTTTGTAGTGCAGTGTGCTATTTGTTATAAAAAAATAGTGCAGTGAGTAGGGCGATACAACTAGAAAAATAGTAGTTGTAGAGATTCCTGAGAACTAACTTTTTATGTTAGTTTAGTGAAGAAACAGGGTTCTAACACAACTAATTTTTCGAATTTGATAGGTACAAATCTTTGCCGATCTGTCTGACGCAATTTAAAATGCCCCTGTGACTGTGAGTTAACAAGAATAGTGTATTTGGAGACAAGTATAACTAATATTTAAGCCAGCCCTTACAAATAATAGATAATTTATCATTTTGGTGTCACTTTTGCATGCGAATGCACACTCCTGAAACACTGGTGTTATTTTAGGGGGGAGGGCATATTTTCGATGCAGTTAATTTCTTAGAAGAAATAAAAGAACATTAAACACTTAACAAAATTGCTAATATTTGATAATTTCCTAACATTTCTCAAATTAAATATTCTCTGTCCAGAAAGGCATAAAGTGTTGAAGGTTTAATGAACAAATTTCAAAAAATATTTATAATTTTAGAATACGAACTGGCTCATGTGAACATGAATAATTTTAATAATTCCTCATTTTTAACGCAAGCCAATTTTTTTTCAAAACCTTTTTAAACGTAGGGGTAAATTAAGTCCTCCAACAAAGTTCGTCTTCTTAAAGTAGTGAAGTAGCTTCTATTTTGAAAGTAGATTGCAGTCACTACATTTAAAAAAGTTGTTGTAGCTGTACTTAACTACACTTGTAATAAAGTAGTCGTTGTAGCTATAGCAAACTACAGGGTTATTCGTAATTCCCTCTGTTTACTACAACCTTATGTTTACTAAAACTGGCTTCATTGGTACAAGTTACTGCCATATACCGGCAACTGCTTAAATTAAAACTTGAATACTTTCGGAATAATTTCATATGTTCTTTTTTGTCATATTTGTCTTCGTTTTTTTAATATAATGCTTCGAAACCCCGGAGGGAATTATAAATTACCCTGTATAAGCATAATGTAGTTTTTCTGACCACGGAGTATTTATTTAGTATAATTTTGTATTTATTTAGTGTAATTTTGTATCTTTATAAGAATAAAAGCTTACATACGAAGTATTATTTAAATTTCTTGATAAACTCTAAAATGGCTGTAGAGATTTTAAACATAGGCGGTGCTATGGCGCAGCATACAGTCATATCAATTATTGGTGATAGAGCTTGCCTTTTTAGAGTAATAGAATATATATGTATACATTATACGATACTTA
This sequence comes from Parasteatoda tepidariorum, assembly GCF_043381705.1. NCBI lineage: Eukaryota > Metazoa > Arthropoda > Arachnida > Araneae > Theridiidae > Parasteatoda > Parasteatoda tepidariorum. Next base: position 35,178,681 of record NC_092213.1, on the reverse strand, counting down.
AATTAGCTCGAGCGGTGCGTGAGGAAGTAGTACAGGGGGCATATTGAGATGAGTTTTCTATCTTATCTCACGACAGAGACATCTGCTTCCAACTATGCTGAAAAGTTCTGAACTCATACTTATGTGTGTGATTTAATAACTGCCGTACAGATTTCAAAGTATTAATTACTAAAATTCAAAACATAAAGAACTTTGATAAATTATCTCTCTTGAAAATAGTTAAAATTGAAACTAAAGCACTTTCACCCAAACGAAATTGCGGGTGAAAAAAAAATTAGTTAATATATTGTTTAAAACGAATTAGGGGTTTAAGATTGTCGGTGGGGTTGAAGAATTAGAATATTTAAATGCGGCTATACTGTGCATTCGAATTGTTAACCATAAAAGTTTAAATGTTGTATAAGATAATTTTGAAAGTTGACTAAGATGGTCGCCAAAGGCGGTAAGCACTGTAACATTTCATTATTTATAGCTATTATTTTAATATAATGAACATTATATAGCAAGCATAGCGAAATGCAAGAAATGTAAAATTAATATCAAAAGGTCTAATCTTTCGACTGTTCTGACTGAACTATAGGAATTATAATTTTCATGACTCCTACCCCCACATATTTTGGGGATCAGAAAAAGAAAAAGATTGTTGGAAACGAAAGGGTATGTTTATTCAGAGAAAGTACGTTTTAGTGACTGATTTCTAAACTTAAAAATATCGTCTGCACAAATTTATCGTCATATTTGAAGTCAGGCCATAGAACAATTAAGATTGAGTTCCAGTGAGTGAAAATCGGATTATTATATCAATAGTTATATAGAGTGTGCACTTTTTCTCTATCATGTGTTATCTGTTCTTTAACTTGACAAGGAATTTTAATAAATCGTACTTTGTATTGAGCACACAAGCCTTCATATGTGCGTAACAATAAATTAATCAATAAATAAATAAATCCTTGGAGTAGCAATGTTTTTTTTTTTAATTATTTGTTTTGTAGGGATCTCTCTGGGCCAGCTGTCTCTCTTTCCCGCCAAACGCTTTTTAAAATAAAGAAGCGGGCTCGACTCAAAATATAACCATCAATGGAAACAATGAATTAAAAAAATTGTATACAGGCAAATAAGTACACAGGCAATAAATATAAATAAATAAATAAATAATTGTTATAANCTACCGGCAACTGCTTAAATTAAAACTTGAATACTTTCGGAATAATTTCATATGTTCTTTTTTGCCATATTCGTCTTCGTTATTTTACTGTAATGCTTCGAAACCCCGGAGGGAATTATATATTACCCTGCATAAACATAATGTAGTTTTTCTGACCACGGAGTATTTATTTAGTATAATTTTGGTATTTATTTAGTGCAATTTTGCATTTTCATAAAAATAGAAACTTACATACGAAGTATTATTTAAATTTTTTGATAAATTCTAAAATGGCTGTGGAGATTTTAAACATAGGCGGTACTATGGTGCGGCATACAGTCTTATCAATTATTGGTGGAAGAGCTTGCCTTTTTCGAGTCACAGAATATATATGCATATATTATACGATACTTAAATTAGCTCGAGCGGTGTGTGAGGAAGTAGTACAGGGGTCATATTGAGATGAGTTTTCTATTTTATATCACGACAGAGATGCAAATAATTTTAATACTTCTGCTTCCTACTGTGCTGAAAAGTTCTGAACTCATACTTATGCGTGTGATTTAATAACTGCCGTACAGATTTCAAAGTATTAATTACTAAAATTCAAAACATAAAGAACTTTGACCATTAATATCTCTTGAAAATAGTTAAAAGTGAAGCCAAAGCCCTTTCGTCCAGGCGAAGTTGCGGGTAGCAGCTAGATCTTAAAAAAATGTGGTTAATATATTGTTTAGAACGAATTAGGGGTTTAAGATTGTCGGAGGGGCTGAAGAATTAGAACTTTTAAATGCGGTTATACTGAGCATTCGAATTGGTTGCCATAAAAGTTTAAATGTTGATAATAAAATAATTTTAAAAGTTGACTAATCTGGTCACCAAAGGTGGCAAGTACTGTAATATTTCATTATTTATACCTAGTATTTTAATATAATGAATTTAATATAGCAAGCATAGCGAAATGCACGAAATGTAAAATTAATATCAAAAGGTCTAATTTTTCGACTGTTCTGACTAAACTATAGGAATTATAATTTTCAAGACTCCCACCCCCACATAGTTTGGGGATCAGAAAAAGAAAAAGGTTGTTGAAAACGAAAGGGTATGTTTATTCAGAGAAAGTACGTTTTAGTGACTGATTTCTAAACTTAAAAATATCGTCTGCACAAATTTATCGTCATATTTGAAGTCAGGCCATAGAACAATTAAGATTGAGTTCCAGTGAGTGAAAATCGGATTATTATATCAATAGTTATATAGAGTGTGCACTTTTTCTCTATCATGTGTTATCTGTTCTTTAACTTGACAAGGAATTTTAATAAATCGTACTTTGTATTGAGCACACAAGCCTTCATATGTGCGTAGCAATAAATTAATCAATCAATAAATAAATCCGTGGAATAGCAATGTTTTTTTTTAATTGTTTGTTTTGTAGGGGTCTCTCTGGGCCAGCTGCCTCGCTTTCCCACCAAAAGCTTTCTAAAATAAAGAAGCTGGCTTGAATCAAAATATAATCATGAATGGAAACAATGAATTAAAAAAATTGTATACAGACAAATAAGTACACAGGCAATAAATATAAATAAATAAATAAATAAATAAATAAATAATTGGAATATTCCTCTTCTTCAGCACGGCAGCCCCTTTCAGGCCTTGGCTGCATTGCTGCTTGGCAATAAATAAAGATAAATAAATGAAAATAAATAAATAAATAAATAATAAATAAATAATAAATAAATAAATAAAATAAAAAATAAATAAATAAATGAAAATAAATAAATAAACAAATAAATAATTGGAATCTTCTTCTTCTTCAGCACGCCAGCCCCTTAAAGGCCTTGGCTATCTTCAATTAATTGGAATAGTAGTTTGTTTTTTAACTATTTGTTCTTCAGGGGTCTCTCTGACCGAGCAGTCACACCTGTCCTCCTAATCAAATTGTAATCAAATTGATTGGTTCGAATCAAATTGAAACCCTGCGTGTGTAACTATTTTGAGTTCTGTTAAAATTTTTTCAAATTCTCTTAAATACAAATAGCTTAGTATTTGATTAAACTAGTTTTCTTTGATCTTAATCAGTCAGTTAATAAGTGTTTGAACAGTTTATTTAGTTTTCAGCAAACTGTGGTGGTGAGCTGTAAAGAATATCGAAAGATTGCTTTCACGAACTTAGTATATCAAGTTTTTTTTAATATATTATGTGAATTTAGTGTTTTATCTATCCTTTAAATCCTTAAAAATACAACAAACACTTTAGAATCTTAAAAATAAAGAGACAACAAATTAAAAAGCTTTTTATTGGATATTATTTAAAGTATAATTTTCTTTTTAAATAAACAGATTTTAGAATACGCGAAAATGCTTCAGGAAAATTATTAGTCCGCTACATTTGTTTCTTTTCATTTAAAAACTGAAATTTTTTACTTGTGCTGAAAATTTTTTGAGAGGTATAAAATTTGCGATTGAGTTAAACAAACACATCTTGAGAAATTTGCATTGACGTAAATGTGCAGAAAGTAATGCGCAGAATAAAAGGAAAAACTTTTTTTTTCTGTTGATAAAAAAATAAGAAAAATCGTCTGCAAACACATGAAATTTGATTAAACTATAACGATTATGATAAGCCATTTTGTTTTTAAAAATTTCTGCAAACAGATTTATAAATAAATAATTATTCCGATCTTTGTAGAGCTTTAAATTCTAATTTGGAACTTGAACTTCTTGTAGATGATGGTACTTTCTAGTAAAGGTACGACCTTTTTACGTTTGAATTATTATTTTATTCTATATATATTTAAATTTAACTGAAAACTATTTCATTTTACACTTGTTTGTTTTAAATAATCTGGTCTTATGAAATATTTACTGATCAGATGCGACTGTGTTAAAATGTTTGAAAGTCAAAATACATTTCATGAAGTATTTTAATAACATAATAACATACAAGTTTTTCGAATTTCAACTCTAGTATGCTAAATAAGTGAATGAAATCTCTACGGAATTAGTCGTTTAAAATAAAAAAAAAAGAATGAGTAGAATTCTTTTAATTCAAAACAACATCATTATTCATAACCAAAAGTCTTAAGATTATTGAAGAAAAAGAATTCAATGAACTATTCATATTAAAGAGATCGTAATAACTTCTCTGATTATCATATAAAATTAAATCGATGAAAGTAGTTATTTTTCTAAAACTCGCATCGACTTTTGAAAAATGTAGCAATTAAATTGAGCATTTATTAAGAGAATGAAGATAATCCGATGGTTGAGTTGCTGAAATCTATTGCTTTTGAGATCGCTTCACGTTTTAAACATTAGTTAGTACTTTTGAGCTCAAATTTACATTGGTCATCGAATTTTATCATAATTATTTTATCATCTATTTATACTGTTACTCTGTATTTAAGTACTTACTTAAAATATTCTTATAAAAACAACAAAAAGAACTTTTTAAAATTTCTAGTAGAAGCATTTACATTTTATTTGAGATATTTTTAATTTGTCAAACATATTGAAAAATATATTTTATAAAATATAATGCAAGAAACAATCTTTGTTTCTTTAGAGATTGCTGCTACCAAAAATAAGAGGCTACATAAAAAATATTAAATTGTATCGAATAATAAAAAAATGTCTTGTTTTTTAATGTCTAATTTGTTAAAGTATCTTTGATATAGCAGTTTATACTAGTCATAAGACAATTTAAGTTTGTCAAACATACTAGCACACATAATTTCTTAAATACCTGTACAAAAAAGTTTGCTACTGTAAAAAACTACTTTTATTTCCTTTGATACCAAGTTCAAGTCAGAAAAATAAAGGGAAACATAATTTCTAAAATACTCATGGAAAAAACAAGTTTTGCTGCTTCCAGAAAAAGAGTATCTTAATAACAAACAATTTTCACCAGAACCCACGAAAAATTTTGAGTATAATAAAGCTCTTAAAGTTCTCCATTACGTTGCCATTCAATTCTAGTTATTTTAAAACTTTTAATGTATTAAAAGTATGAAAGATTCTACGGTAGAAAACCATTTTTATTTTCTTTGATGCCAAGTTCAAGACAGAAAAATAAAGGAACCATAATTTTTAAAATACTCATGGAAAAAACAAGTTTATATGCTTCCAAAAAAGTATATCTTAATAACGAACAACTTACACCAGAACCCATGCAAAATATTGAGTACAATAGAGTTGTGAAAGTTTTCCATTACGTTGCCATTCAGTTCTAGTAATTTCAAAATTTTTGATGTACTAAAAATATAAAAGATTCCATGGTAAAAACTATTTTCATTTCCTTGATGCCAAGCTAAAGAATGTTTCCTTGATGGCAGAAAAATAAAGGAACAGTCAACCTTTTTAATGAAAAGTTTTTTATTGTCTAAAATAATTTTAATGTTCTTCCATTAAAGTAATTTTCTTTTCGAACTTCATTTAAATATAAATTTGTATCTTGTATAAAATGTCATTTCTGATTAATACGTTTTTTACATGTTTTTAGAAAGTAATATTTTTTTTATTTAAAGGATTGTAGTGGCTTGAAAGTATAATTAAGTATATGAAACAAATAAGATAGAATAAAAAAAAATAGAAAAAAATTATTGTTTCTAGATTTTAAATGAAAATCTTTCGAAAGTCATGAAATTAGGGACTTTCGGTTGAGGGCTACGTTTTGTTAGAAAATAAATATATTTCCAAAATTTTCAATTAAAATGTAGTTATTAGAATTATTTCATTTTATTTTATTATTATTATTATTATTATTTTAGCTTTATCTCTGTTATCTCGTTTAACTTGGAAAGTGGTCGAAATTTTGATTCATGATAAATTTTGTTTGCAGTTGTCAAGAAGAAATTAATGTAACTTGGAAAGTGGTCGAAATTTTGATTGACGATAAATTTTGCTTGCAGTTTTCAAGAAGAAATGATTTTTATTTTATAACCGTCGTTGAACAGTCGACCCAATTTCATGGGTTTACGACTACTTACGTTCAACTCCGTAGCCTTGTAATTTTGAACCAATCCAGNGAAAGTAATATATTTTTTTATTTAAAGACTTGTAGAGGCTTGAAAGTATAATTAAGTATATGAAACAAATAAGATAAAATAAAAAAAATTAGAAAAAAATTACTTTTTAAGATTTAAAATGAAAATCTTCCGAAAGCCATGAAATTAGGGATTTCGGTTGAGGGATACGTTTTGTTAGAAAATAAATATATTTCCACCCTTTTCAATTAAAATGTAGTTATTAGAATTATTTCATTTTATTTTATTATTATTATTATTATTTTAGCTTTATCTCTGTTATCTCGTTTAACTTGGAAAGTGGTCGAAATTTTGATTGACGATAAATTTTGCTTGCAGTTGTCAAGATGAAATGATTGTAACTTGGAAAGTGGTCGAAATTTTGATTGACGATAAATTTTGCTTGCAGTTGTCAAGAAGAAATGATTGTAACTTGGAAAGTAGTCGAAATTTTGATTGACGATAAATTTTGCTTGCAGCTGTCAAGAAGAAATGATTGTAACTTGGAAAGTGGTCGAAATTTTGATTGACGATAAATTTTGCTTGCAGTTGTCAAGAAGAAATGATTGTAACTTGTAAGGACATGAGGAAAGGACTTGTAATGAGTGCCCTAGTTAATTGAAGAGTAGTCGAAATATTGATTACAAAATTCCACCCTCCGAAAACGAGTAAGTAGTAATTTACCTTGAGAAGTAGAAATGTGAAAGTTTATTCAATTAGCAAAGAAATTAGCGAAAGGTGTATAAAAGTTGCTTTAACAATTTATTCTTAGAAAAAGCGAACTGGTAATGAAAACTGATATTACATTAGAATAAATTAAGGACAATCATTGGAACATCTTGTTTAAATATGCTAATTTGTTGTAATACATTTTTATTATTTTAAACGTTAGTAATTAATTTCTTTTTAAATAAATATGGAATATAATAATTAGTATGCAGGAGCTGCCGGGATAGCCTGCTTGGTAGGACGTTGTGCCCATGTCCAAGACTTCGTGAGTTTGACCCCTTCCAGATTCTCCATGTACAAAATGGCAACTGGTGCAAGCAAAATGTACAAAATGGTAACTTGTGCATATAAAGTCCTCTAAGTTCTCATAACAAACCAATACATCTTAAGAAACAACCAATACAACCAATACATTCATAACAAACCAATACATCTGGGAGTACTGGTTCGGAGATTTAATGGTGTTCTGGTTTAGGTCAAAATTACGATCTGCGGATGGATGGATGGTGTGTGAATATATTGTCCTGGTAAAATAGGCTGTGACGCATGTGTGTGGCAAAAGTCGAATTCTTGGCCATGGATGCCGTCACTGAAAAACAAGAAGGGCATCCCTCTTACTTTGACGACATACGATAACAACAACAATATTCAGGATGACCCGTAATGTAATAATATTCTTAATCTTGATATAATATATTTTTATTATCCTAAATGTATTTTTAGAACACTTGTCAAATAATGAATAAAAGTATTAAAAGGTGACAATTAATACTAAATGACAGTGAAAAATTATTTTAATTAAAATCCGTCGAATCTATGGAATGTTTTTTTTTAAACTCCTTTTTAATTGCTTCGGCAATCAAGCTGGTTTTGGCGTTTTCTGTTTCACCCGCTTTACTAGTTGAGTCAAACTTTGAAAGCTTATGTTTTTTGAGCACCAAATATTAATTTTAATTTTCTACAGCATATTTTTTTGGCTTCAGTTTTATCACAAAACCAAAAATAAGTGTTAAACGTGGTCATTTTGGAAAATGCTGCCAAAAAATGGAAGTTTATTTTATTGTATAATCTTCATTAAATACACATTATTGAAACAATTTAAGTTAAATTTATATACGCTTGCTCAAAGGCCTTGAAAGTTAAAAACGGTTGAAGTCCTTAACTGCTGAAGGTTTAAAATATTTGAAGCTGTTAAACTTCTGAAGGTTTAAAGCATTAGACTGTCTTAGCATTTCAAGGTTTTAAACTTCTCTTAATCGCGCGATGGAAAAAAATCACGTTAAAATTTTATATAGTATTCACTGTGGTCCTAGTTCTTTTCAGACTATTGTAAGTTTAAATGTTAGAATTTCTCATTAACTCTATATTAACTGATTTCTATATTAACTGATAGGCTTTAAACATATGTTTCTTATCAAGTTTAAGATGTAGAAGTCGATTTCTCACAAAAAGCCATACAAAATCAAGATGAACCAGATAAGGTCACACAAAAGATTATTTTCTGAAGTTAATGGGCAATAATTCGTCGATGAAGTACACATTAAGATTGTCACAAAAACTTCCCAGAACCAGACGGCGCTATCCTTTTAGCGAATCAAAATCTCTAAATTTTATCAATTGAATGACGCTTCATGAAGACAAGAAGATCCTTGCAACCACTCCCTCTCAGAACCTCCCTTTAAAATCTCGGGACAGCCAAAAATGAGTGCCTTTTTCATATTTTTCATAGCTAGATAAATCTGGGCCAAATCCAAACATCCCTGAATAATTGGGAAACCATCATTGTACATAGTCAACGAACACTGTTTTAAATAACTTAAGATCCCTTAATAAAATGCCTTTTTAAATGTATTAAGTCTCTTCAATTTAAAGGCTAGATAATTGAATTTTATAAATGCATATATATATATATATATATATATATATATCAAAAATAGTATTTTCCTATCAATTTTAATTTTTTTAAACTTCCTCTCTTACTTGGTCTAGTGGTTAGGATACCTGGCTCTCACCCAGGTGGCCTCCCAATGAGGTGAACCGGGTTCAAATCCCAGCCATGGCTGGTTTATACGAATTCTGCTACCGGTTTGCACCGACCACAGTGCTGCTGTTAAATATCCTCAGTAGTAGACGAATCATAGGTTAGAGTCCCCTTGCCGTCAGGTTAATCGTGGGAGGTTCTCGAGGTCTTCCTCTCCATGCAACGCAAATGCGGGTTAGTTCCATCAGAAAGTCCTCCATAATGGCAAATTTCGCCCAATATTCGATCCGAAAGTTTCCTGGTCTTCTCTACTGGATTCAAAATAACAAGGGCTACGGAGTTGAACATTAGTAGCCGTAAACTCTAAATTGGGTCAGCTATTCAGCGATGGTTATAAAATAAAAATAAGCAGTAGATTACTTACACTCATCCTCTATCTGTGAAACATATTGAGTTTCCCACACCATTTTTGCCCTGCTTTCGTTCAAACAACACTTCAATGATATTCAACAAGCAAGATATTTTTCACCTTCAAACCGCTTTTTTAATAACATACAACAAAAATATTCTGTTATTTTTGCTCAAACAGCACTTCCAACGACCTTCAACGAGAATAGCATTTTTCTACACATATCCAAACAGCTCTTTATAATACGCAATATAAAGGTTACTATGTCCAAGCAGCTCTTCACAATATGCAACATAAAGGGTACTATGTCCAAACAACTCTTCATAATATGCAACATAAAGGGTACTATGTCCAAACAGCTCTTCNTATATATATATATATATGCGGTGACTGCCTTTTTTAAAAAAGATAATTTGAATTTCATCAAACAATTATTTTAGAAAATTAAAAAAATTTTTTTTCGCATCCATTAAAGTTTCTTTCTCCCAGATTATTAAAAGTATAAGTTAGGAACAGTTAAGTTTTCCCTCATTGAGAATAAAAGTATGGTTAAAATTACCAGAATAGTGTAAAATTAACCACGTGTCTGGTTCCATTTAGACACCAAAAAGCTCGGTAATTTTCAAAAAAGCGCTCTGATGATGAGTTTGGTAAAATTAACAACAAATATGATTTTATGGCATTATCTTATTTTAATTACTCATTTAGCTTTATATCTGAAGTTTCGTTTGACTTGAAAAATGGTCGGAATTTCGATTGGCGATGAATATTGCTTTCAGCGTTCAAGAAACGATTGTAACTTGTAATGATATCAGGGACGGAGCTTTAGTAACGATTTGAGTGCTTTAGTTAGTCGAAAAGTAGCCAAGATTTTAAGTTTTAAATCAACTCAAATTTTTATACATTAAAAAAAAAGTATGATCAAAATTACCAGAATATGGCAAAATTAACCGCATTTATGGTTCTATAGAGGCATTGAAAAGCTCGGTAATTTTTACCACAGGACTTTGTAAAAGGGTTTGGTGAAATTAACTATATAGTTTTTAACCTAAGATAAAATTGGATAAATGTGATGAAATTTCGTAATTTTACAATGATAAAAACCATTTATTCGGATAAATTCACTTAATAGTTTTCTATTTTTTACTAAATGCATGGTAATAGGAACTCTAATTTTAAAAACCATAATTTCTGGTATACAAATTGCACGTGAAAGGGGAAATTACTAGATGAATGGTTTAAATTCCATATAGGTTGTTAGATTAACCCGAATTATGTTGTATTTTTTACCACAAATGTTCTTAGCCTAGAATATGGTAATTTCCCCAGATTTGTTTTCTCTGTGTACCATGCTACTTTTGGTAAATTTATAATCAAGAGAATCAGCATAAAACGTGTTATTAAGAATGTATTGCTGAAATAATCGATAAGTTTAAAGTATTAACGCTAGTTATTTTACAGTACATGTTATGAAAATATTTACAAAATGAAAAAAAAAATAATGTTAAAGTAAATGTTTAAGTTTTATTATTTCTAAAATATTTAAAATACTTCCTATGGTAGTTTGAATTTAAAATATATTTGTGTTTAGCAAACAATTTAATAATATTTTCGAATAAGTGGTTTATTAATGACTAGCAATGGAGCTAGAAAGCTAAAACTAAATGTTTTTAAAGTAGCGAAAAATTAAAATAACTTATACTTTTTAAATATAAACTACCAGAATGAAAGTTTATTTAAATAACGAAAAAGTTAACAATTGCATAGTATACCTTCATAAATTAACAAAAAGTCTAATTTTTTCAATCTGTAAAATTTTATAAAGCGAAACTCTAAGTAATATTTCTGTTATAGTATTTCATGTAATGATTTTTTCTGTAATTGTTTTCCTTTTAAGATTAAAGGCATTCCATAGATTATGGCCAAACAAGACCCGCTTTTTAAGCTAAACGGTAAAGTTCGGAATATTTAGATTGTTCAGAACTTAGAAAATTAGAATTTCGTGTATAACTTGGGGTACTGGAATATTTTTACGGACAGACCCAGTTTAAACCCAAATGATGTTCAGATCTACAACTAAGCTGTTTTTTTACTGTAAAATACCATGAAATAAAAACTTGTCAGCGACGCCTTGAGGAAACGCCCTATTTTCCATGTTAAAATAAAGATTGTTGAGGACTCCGTTATAGAACACACGTTGAAACTAAGATGATGAATGTTAATCATAACCTAACTATATTAAATCAGCACTAAGTGCTCTAACCGTAACATTGTCACGAAATGACCTCAATGAAAATACTTATCTCAGTGAAATCAAGGCAACAACGCCATTACGGAGGTTAAAACGATGAAACACTATGAACCATTGTAGTATTTCAACTCTATGCTATGAACCCATTGTAGATAATTTATTCCAACAGTACCGTCAAATGAAGCCAACTAAACATTATGGAATGGTGCAGAAATAGTTCCATCACATATTTTTAAACTTAGAAACCAAATTTGTGTTTTCTTTTAGAAATAGATGTCATGGAATGACACATAACACCTTTGACATTTAGGCCTTTTTCAAATGTAGTCAATCAACTTTAAACAACTTTGATTTTGACTGACCATATTTAAAAGACAAAAATGCAGCGAATTTTCTTTGAAGAATTTAGTTTAATATAAAGGTAATAATTATATAAATAATAATATTTTTATTCAACGAATATGTTCGACTATTATTTAAATAGTGAATGTTTTGTAAGCAAATTTTCTAATCGATTTTAATTTTCTTAATGGTGCATGATATTATGGAAAATACGGCCATTAAAAAAAATTAACAAATCAATAGTATTTATGAATTTGGAAAACTATTTGTTAGATACACCGAAGAGCCATTACATTATGACCAACCTCCATCTATAACAATGGGCTTGCCCAGGTTTTCATGTTCCTCGCCCAGGAACAATGTTTTCATGGGGCACATCAGGACCCATAATCCTCATAGAACAATCCCCGACGTCTGTAAGCTACTTGAACATAGTTGCAGACCAGGTTCATCCATTCATGGCAACAGTTTTTCCTGCTGGGGATGGTGTTTACCAACAGGATAATGCACCATGTCATAAGGGTCGAATCGTCATGGATTGGTTCGAGGAACATTCCAGTGACTTTCAAGTCATGTCTTGGCCCCCAAATTCATTTGACCTTAATCCAATAGAGCATTTGTGGTCCTACTTGGAAAACCAAATTTGTGCTGCCACGCTACCCCCTCCCAATGTGAGGAAATCGCAGGACCAGCTGGTGAGCGCTTGGTACCAGATACCTCCGACTACCTATCAGCACCTTGTGGAATCAATGCCACGGCGGGTGCTAGCAGTTTTGAGAGCTAAAGGTGGTCCTACATGTTATTAGCAGGCTGGTCATAATGTAATGGCTCTTCGGTGTATAAGACAGTAATTTCTATGCAGACTATTATTTTTTTAGCAAAATAAAATTTGCTTAAAAAATTGTTATTTGTGAAATGATAAAACACGTCGATGTTATTTTTCAATAAAGAGAAGATTTTTCAAACATCTTAATAAATAAAAAAAGGCTAGATATAAGAAAAAGAGTAAGATATAATTTTCATATGAGTTGTCCATAAAAGTTATAAATACATTTAACTAACACTGTTTACATATTATAATTTAAACATTTGATCCATTGAATTGTAAAATAATGATTTCATAGCTTATGATCAATCCTAAAGCAGCTGAAATTAATTTTTTCTCTACTTTAAACATATCCATTGCTGACAAGGAAACATCTCGTTTCAGTGTTTTAAAAGCAGTAACTACGTATAGATAGTTGGCAATTTTGTCCAGTTTTTCCGAAAATTCCTCCTCGGTTTTAATTTTATACGTTATAATTTTTCTGGTTAGGCAAATTTCATTGTCGATTTTTACAGCCGCATTCACTAGACTAACAAACTCGCCTCCGGAAATGATGGTAGATAATATAAACGAAATGATTCTCGTAGTATATATGCCATTTGGCTTCAAAATTATACTTAAAGCGTAACACACACTGATTAATTGATATGCCAATAAAACAGCCAGAAGAGGAGACAACGTTTTGTTTACTTTTTTGATTATGCTCGTAATCTTGGAATAATAATCAATGGTTTTATTGATTCTTTTTGATGATATACTAAAACCGATTTCTAATTTCAGTGATTGATTCATAGAATAAACTATGAGGAAATTTTCTTTTAGAGACATGAAAATAATACAAGCTGCTGTATAAGGAATAGTATAGAAGAAAATAACTGATATCGTTTTGATCACTCTTCTGAAAATTTGAAATATTTTTTCGTAGGAAGTAGGCCAGGACTCTTCGTTTAAAATTCCAAAAGTAGACACATATAAAGATTTACAAGAATCTATAATAAAAATACTTCGATAAATGTTCAATGCGCAAGTAATTAATACTAAAAGAAATAAATATCGGAAGGTACTCGAAATAATTTTCATATTTGTTTTTAAAGTTGTATTTCTCAGCTCATGTAGTTTTCTGATTAACTTTAGTAAATTATCTACTTTTGCACGTAAACAAATACCTAGAATAATTATCATTAGCCATTCTATATTGCGCATTAAACCAACTGTATCGGTAAAAGGATTGGATGTTACGATGTGAACAAACAGAGTAATTGAAATATTATACAAAGATATTATCACCCACATCATAAAAAGTAAGTTTCGAAAGCATTTTCCTACTCTTTGCCGGAGAATGCTATCTCTGCAATTTTTTGAAATGTCTATGCCATATAGTCTAAGAAATGTGATCATAGCATTCCAATCTTTATCATTAATAAGCATGGTGGAGTCGTGATGGGTCAGGAGATAGAACGCTCGCCTTCCAGAGTTTTGAACCGGGTTCGAATTCCAGCGATGGCTGGTTCCAGCGAATTCCAGCGATGGAAATTTCTCCCAATACTTGATCCTGGAGTTCCCTTGTCTTCTGGATTGGGTTCAAAACTACAAGGCTACGGAGTTGAACATTAGTAGTCGTTAACCCAAAAATTGGGTTGTTTGTTCAACAACGGTTATATAATATAAAATAATTAGCATTTTGAGCGAATATGGATGATTGATACTTGAAATTGCGGCTAAGCTACTTTATGTCATCTTGTTTATGTAGAATTTTCCATTCTTTGTAAAACTATGAATGCTATTTTGAGTTTCTTTACTAGATTGAGAATTGACGCATGATTTATAAAAGTAAAAATGACTTTTCACCTATATATCGCTGAAGAAACTCTATAAAGATTACTATTTATAATAGCAATATGACATGCACTACAGCTTTTATACGCNGTAATATAATATAAAATAATTAGCATTTTGAGCGAGTATGGATGATTGATACTTGAAATTGCGGCTAAGCTACTTTCTGTCATCTTGTTTATGTAGAATTTTCCATTCTTTGTAAAACTATGAATGCTATTTTGAGTTTCTTTACTAGATTGAGAATTGACGCATGATTTATAAAAGTAAAAATGACTTTTCACCTATATATCTCAGAAGAAACTCTATAAAGATTACTATTTATAATAGCAATATGACATGCACTACAGCTTTTATACGCTACTTTAAAATGTCTGCTGATTTACAACCTTTCAAAAATAAAGTAAAGGAGCTGATTCTCGTCCAAAGTGTATCCTTATAATACACTATCTACCAATAAGTATTTGGACACCTGTGCAAATGACTATATCAGCGGTCCTGAGATACATCATGTCCTCCGCCGGTATATATCGTGTAGGGAACAATATCGGCATTAGTCCCATGCAAGATGCCAACTGCACTATTTTGGATGACAATGTGCTTCTTTCGTTGTGGCAGTTTTACGGGGTGGATCCCTGTTACTTCCAGAACGACAATGCCAGCTGTCATGCTGCGAGGGTCACCAAGGCTTTGTATGGTGCCAATGGGGTTAACCGAATGGACTGGCCTGCCAAGAGTCCAGACCTGAACCCTATCGAGAATCTCTGGGACAAGTTGTATCGCATAATTAAGGGGTGCACTACCCGTCCAAAATCGGTGAAGGAATTTACATGTCTTCTCCAAGCCGAGTGTAAGAAAATACCACAAGGACTTGTGGAAAGTATGCCCCGGAGGATTCCCGCTGAAATTGCCTCTCGTGGAAGATCTAACAACTATTTATCATGAATAAAGTTTGTTTTTCTTTTCAATCACACGTGCCCAAATACTTATTGGTAGATAGTGTATTGCCAATCACACCATTTTGTTCTTACGATGCCGATCTTCTTTCGCCACCCTCCTTTCTTTTCATATTAGCTACATTTTAGTCGCAAATGAGATGTTTAATAAAGGTTATTATTTTTGGAGTCAATAAAAGTAAGTAATTACATTGTTAACAAAAGGAAGAATAATTTCTTAACATTTTAGAAAAAATGATTTTGAAAGTTATGTAAATATTTAATGGAAAAATAAAGACAAGTTTCAGTCTTTTTTATTGATTTCCAATTTTAATAGTTTTATACTTGACTGATAAACATTTCGTATACAAAATTAAAATAATTTGATTGAAAACGTGTTGCTTAAGTGATTGGAATTTTCTTATTTTTATGTTTTAAATGTATTTTTTTTAGAAAGAAAGCCTGAAAGTTGTAGCCTGAAAGCCTGAAAGTTGTTTGTTCGATTAAATCAAACTTAATAAAGGCATTATTATCAAAAGTGTTTTTTTAAAGTTTATAAATTTATTTGTAGCAAAACAAGGCGTGTTTATTTTCATGCTTATAATAAATTTCTAATGATTTTTTTGCTCATTTTAGTTAATTTTTCTATTTTTTTCTTAATTTGCGAAAAAAATAGCAGGTAATATTTTTTACCATCTCTTTGTCTCAGAAAACGAAATATTCAGTTTCAAAAACAAAAATTTCTTTTCGAAGATGTGGAAATTTTGAAACCGAAAATATAAAAAAATTTTATATTTAATTTTCCTTTTAATTTCCATTTTATAGTGTTGTTGTTACACATTCCCCAGGAAAAGGAAAGCCTAGACCAGGTCCAGAAGGCCCCGTCGTGTCAGTTCCCCATATATCTGCAGAAAGTCCCGATCAACCAGCAGCTGCGCTGGTTGATCGGGACTTTCGGGCTCGGGGTTGATCGGGCTGATCAAGAAGCGCCAAGGCAAAAAAAAAAAGATGATCAGGACTAGCAGGTTGTGAGCAGGAACAAGATTGGAAAGTCTTCTCCCCATTTTGAAACCTTAAACACTTAAGATGGCCACTACGAAATCTGGCCCTGGTTAATTGGGAAGGCCGAGGGTCGTTGCATGTTAATGATAGGCCAGGGCGGTTGCCAGCATACCACTGATGGGATGGAGTACGGCGCCACACTGGAAGCAGACGATGTTTTCCCAGGGAGTGGATTTCAGTGGGAGTAAGACGGTTCAAACAGTCCATAGGAAGATCACAGCCAAGACTCATGAAGAGTTTTCAGTATCACCATACACTGTGACCACCTACTCATGACCTACTGAAAGAGGGTTCGAGTCCCAGCGTTGCCTCCACAATATTTCCTCTATTTCCTTTAACACATGAAGAGTTTTCAGTATCACCATACACTGTGACCTACTCATGAACTACTGAAAGAGGGTTCGAGTCCCAGCTTTGCCTCCACAATATTTCCTTCAACACAAGAGGAGTATTCAGTATCACCATACACTGTGACCTACTCATGACCTACTGAAAGAGGGTTCGAGTCCCAGCGTTGTCTCCACAATATTTCCTCCATTTCCTTCAACACATGAAGAGTTTTCAGTATCACCATACACTGTGACCTACTCATGACCTACTGAAAGAGGGTTCGAGTCCCAGCTTTGCCACCACAATATTTCCTTCAACACATGAGAAGTTTTCAGTATCACCATACACTGTGACCTACTCATGACCTACTGAAAGAGGGTTCGAGTCCCAGCTTTGCCTCCACAATATTTCCTTCAACACATGAAGAGGTTTCAGTATCACCATACACTGTGACCTACTCATGACCTACTACCAGTTCGAGTCCCAGCTTTGCCTCCATAATATTTCCTTCAACACATGAGGAGTTTTCAGAATCACCATACACTGTGACCTACTCATGACCTACTGAAAGAGGGTTCGAGTCCCAGCGTTGCCTCCACAATATTTCCTCCATTTCCTTCAAAACATGAAGAATTTTCAGTATCACCATACACTGTGAAACATTTAGAGTGTAATGTAGGTTTCCCTTAAATGTTACTATTTAAATTGTTGTATGATGATTTCATAGCTAACAACTAGCCCAGTAAAGGCCAGAATTAATTTTTTGTCCATTTTAAACATATCCATTGGGGTTACAGCCACATTCTTTTTTAGTTTTTTGAATTCAGTACTTACGTATGTGTAAACAAAAGCTTTGTCTGGTTTAGATAAAAATTCAGGATCACTTTTAACATTCGATATAAAAATAGTTTCGGCTTGAAGAAATACATTATCTACATCAACAGCCGTATTAACCAGCATGACAAATTCACAACTGGTAATTAAAATAGATAACGTATATGCTATGTGCTTAACAGCAATTATATCGTTAAGTTTTAAAATTACACTTAGAGCATAACACACGCTAATAAACTGATATGATAGTAAAATAGCAAGTAAAGGATATAGTGTTTTGTTTGCTTTTTTGATATTATAAGTAACTTCAGAATAACATTCAATGATTTGCATAACTGTTTTAAGTGATTTATCATATTTAATTCTCGATATCAATGATTGATTCATGGAATACACTAGTCTAGAGCTCGTCGCCAGTGTCATATAAATAATACCAGTTACTGCATAAGGGACAATATCAAAGAAAGTATTAGATATTACTCCACATACGAATCGAAACATCAGAAATGCTTTAACGTATGGAGCCAACACTAAATCGAAAGGTAAAATTTTTAACACAGAAATAGAACCATCTTCAGCTATTTTTAAAGTGGAAACAGATCTTTGAATGTTTATAACGCAATGCAATATTACGAAAAGTAATAAATATTGGAATACATGTGAATGACTGTTTATTTTAGTTTTGATATGCATATTCGTTATTTTGAAAACTTTTCCAAGGAGGTTAGGTATTTCTTTCAGTACTGCACGCAAAATAAAGCTCGAAATAATTACCATGAAACATTCAATGGTGTGAATTAAACCAATCGTGTTCAAAGTATAAACGAAGAAATAAACTAGAACATTATACGTTGCTACCATAACCCACAGCATGAAAACGAAACTTTGAAAATATTTCTGTAAAGTGTGACGTAAATTTTTTTTGTTATAATCTTTTATCGGATGCATGCAGCATAGTTTCAAAATAAGAAACAAAGTTCTCCACTCCTTATTAATAACAATTGAGTCAAAAAATTCATTTTGAGGTTTTTTAGAAAAGAATGACACTCTAACTGAATTCATTTTGCTTTGGATAAAAATTTATGGAATTTGATAAACAATAAGTTATGGGTAGAGTTATCTTTAATGTTAAAAATATCAGATTAATGTTAAAAATATCATTTTGCTATGAGTGATGTTAAAAATCAGATAGCAAACAAAACAGATTTATGCTTGATTGAAAATTATGACGCCAAAGCTCAACTGTAAACTTCTTAAGACGCCGTTCGTCTTTCAATAGAACACTTTCTGAAAACTTTATGAAACTTTTCACAATTTAGTAGTTTTTAATTTGTATTTCGTGATTGATAATTTCGTCATGCAATCAATGAGATTTTTAGCTAACTGTAAGCAGTCTTTAATCTGTATTTCGTGATTGATAATTTCCTCATGCAATCTATGCGATTTTTAGTAAAAGTAAGCAGTCTTCAATCTATATTTCGTGATTGATGATTTCGTCATGCAATCCATGATATTTTAAGCAGGATGTATGCAGTCTTCAATCTGTATTTCGTGATTGATAATTTCGTCATGCAATCCATGAGAGTTTTATCTAAATGTAAATACTCAGATATCTTGACTAAATTGTTTTTGCACGTGTGATTCTAGAGGGTCCTCAACAATTTTTAATTGATTTTTAAAACATTTGCACCATTTGACAGGATGGTATAGAGGTAAATGTTCTAATTCGTCCAGTACTTCACTATCCTGACTCAGTATTTACTTCCTCATAATTTTATTATTTTAGTGTATTTCTAAGTAAATTAAGCTAAACGATAGATTACTATATACCTAATGATTTTGAAAATACACATATCTTTTAACCAGTCAAGATACGTTCCCCAGACAAAAGTTTTGCCGCTTGTGATTTGAAACTTGCTTAAAGTTTAAGTTTCAACAATTTGAATGTATAGGGTTAAAACTTTTACCAAAAAATGTCTCGTTCAATCAAAACTTGTGGCAAGCGTCGCATCCTTTGCAAGCTTAGTCACTTTTTCAATAGATTTGATCATTTGTTAGGTGACGGAAAAATGTCATTTAGCCGTTTCATTACGTAATAATTTCATCTTCAGTCAGTTTAATCTTAGCACAGAAGTGTCTTATCATCCAAGAAATAAAAATTTTTAAAGCAGTTTTTATTAAGTTAAAAAAAAATTCACAAATAAAATATCACCGAACAAACAGATGTGAAATTTTGCCAATATTATTGATTTATTCATTTCTTTAAAAAAATCAATTCGGAAAAGTAATTTGTGGAAGAAAATAGGTTCTGAAAGTGAATCAACTTATAATTATAATTTATTGATTGCAAATAAGTTTTATATGCATTACGCANAAATAAATATATATATTGCTGAATAATTTGATAAATTGGAAGAAATTAAATAGTTTCTGGCACTAACAATAATATTCTGTTTATCACCTGGAATAAAACGGAAAAATATTTAAAAATTGAAATAAATTTCTTTTGTTTAAACCTTAAACAATTAAAAAAGAAAAAAAATTGATAAAGGATTTTTCAAAGGCTTACAAATTCAGGAATGATTCGGATTTTGTTCTTATTATCATTTATACATAATATATTATTTACTACATCTCTCAATAACGAAGTTCAATAAAAATAGGAAATGTAAATCCTTTTTCTTAGTATTTAAGAAAGCAAAATATATGTCAATTCATTTTCCAAAAATTCAAAAATGTCAGCATATTTAGGATCATCTTATAAGCGTTTTTCAAGGTTCGATCGGTCGCTAAATGAAGATCACAATGAAAAACCTATGAAGCTTCGAGAAAATGCTTCTAGTATACTTGTCAATCACATCTGGTAGCTCTGTAATTTCAGTGTGAGTTGTGATTTATTTGTAGTGTTTTATCAGACTCTGCCTTAATTCTTTTAGTTGATTTACCAAAACATAAACAAATGAAAGCAAAACAGAAGTTTTTGTTTTTGGACAGTGTTGGCAGATGTTGCACAATGTCTCTGGTATACCCGTCCATTACGTCCCTTCATACTGTCTTGTTATTGTGGGTTTTGATCTCCTTGTAGTGACTACTTATGTTCTGCATTTCTACTTTTAATTGCTTTACCTGATTTAATCAATTAAAAAATAATGATAGAATAATAAAACATTGAAAAAAATCATGAAAAATCGTAAAAAAAATTTAATGTTTTTATTTTTGAAGAGTGTTGCACAGATCTTGTACAGTCTCTTCGATCACCTCACGTCAGATTGTAATTTTATCATTTGCTCTGATTTCTCTGTAGTGATTACTCATTTTCTGTCTTTCTACTTTCGATTAATTTACCAAAATTTAGTAAAATTAATAAAAATTTAAAAAAATTATGAAAAAATTAAAGTAAAAGAAAATATTGTTTTTAATTATTTTATTTAATTTTACTTTGATGCATGGTGAAATGTGCTAAATATTTTATTATCTGTATTGCTGCAATTGGTTAAATTAAATAAATGCCTTTCTTATTTCTTTCGGGAATAGTCATAAATATTAAATTTTTGTCTGCTTTAAACATTTAGTGTGCACACATAAATTTAATAACAACAATAAAGTCTTTCACCATGCGTGAAGTGCGTCCTGTGACTCAGTTTTGTTTCCCTTTGTCAGTTTAGAGCACTTAGTGGGCTCACTTAAACTAAATAAATGCCTGTCTTATTCCTTTCGGGAATAGTCAGGAATGTTAAATTTTTGTCCGTTTTAAAAATTTAGTGTGCACGCATAAGTATAATAACAACAATAAAGTCTTTCACCATGCGGGAAATGAATACTGTGACTCAGTTTTGTTTCCCTTTGTCAGTTTAGAGCACTTAGTGGGCTCACATAAATATAGTGACAATAATAAAGTCTTTAACCATGCGTGAAGAGTGTGCTGTGATTCAGTTTTGTTTCCCTTTGTCAATTTCGAGCACTTACTGTGCACCCATAAATATAGTGACAATAATAAAGTCTTTCACCATGTTGTGAAATGTGCGCTGTGACTCAGTTTTGTTTCCCTTTGCCAGTTTAGAGCACTTAGTGGGCTCACATAAATAGAGTGACAACAATAAAGTTTTCACCATGCGTGATGTGTGTTCTGTGATTCAGTTTTGTTTCCCTTTGTCAGTTTAGAGCACTTTCTGTGCAAACTTAAATATAGTGACAACAATAAAGTCTTTCACCATATGTGAGTTGTGGGCTGTAATTCGTTTTTTTTCTTTCAATTTCAGCCGCTCTGTGTTGCCAGAATTCATTAATGAATGAATAATGTGCGTGATAGCACTTTCATGATTAACTTTGATCTTTGAAGTAGGATAGGCAGACGTTCATGTGACGGTCATGAGTGACAGTCAACCGATGATATTGTTTAGAGACTCGATGAAGTGACACCTAAACTCTCTCATATTTTTATCTCTTAGCTCACGATAACTGGGAGGACAGCATTTTAGCTCAGACAATAAGCTGCAAACTAATGTAAAGAATTCACAGAAAGCGCAAATGGCTTCTTTTTTTTGAGGGTTTAGAAGTTGGTATCGCGTTATGACAGATGCCTAAATAGACTGCGTACAGAAGAGTTGGAAAGTGCAACTAAATGACGCAAATAAAACGTATGTAGGTTTTACTGTGGTTTTTATTTAGTAGCAGTGAAACAGTTCGTTTGGGGATTTCAATTTTCGCATTTCACGACTAGGACTACTGTTTTATTGCCCGTGTTGAAAGCTGGTTGTCTGAATTTTATTCGCTCATATATTCATGGTGAGGAATCAACTCTAATGTTATGTCCTTAGAGCAAGAAAAGTCCACAAATGATTGGGTATCGTAATAAGGAGCTTTTTCTTCGCTGAAAAACCATATAATGATTCACTAACCAAATCACTTAGTCATTTTTATTCCAGAAATTGTTCTGCATGGTTAAATATATTCATACTGGTTAAGAATAAGATCTTCTTGAGCAATAATACAACAATTTTGTAAAAACCCAAAAACGTTCAGAATTGATTGCTTTCAAATAATAAATTAACCCTTATTTTACAGTCTGAGATAAATTAATGAGGGTTAGAGGGTACTGGAATTAATGAATATTAACTCTTATTCATAGTTAAACGTCAATTTCGATTTTGGAATAGTTTACATCGCTACTTTGGATTATTTAGGCTACGTATCTTTCGTTATTCAACTTAGTTGCATTATTGTTGACACTCTGTGTCTGATTCTGATTAATATAAGAATTTCTACCTAGATTCTTATTAATATAACTATTCAACCTAGTTGTATTATTTTTCACGCAATGTGTCTGACTCTTATTAGCATAATAATTTCAATCCAGATTCTTATTAATATAATTATTCAACCTAGTTGCATTATTGTTGACGCTCAGAGTGTGATTTTTATTAGTATAATAATTTCAACCTAGATTCTTATTAATATACCTATTGAATTTTATTGTATCATGTTATTGTTGTACGATATTATTGTTGTATAATTGTTGACACTCAGGGTCTGATTCTTATTAATATAATAATTTCAACCTAGATTTAATAATATAATTATTCAACCTAGTTGTATTATTCTTGATACTCTGTGTCTGATTCTTATTAATATAATAATTTTAACATAGATTCTTATTAATATAACTATTCAACCTAGTTGTATTATTGTTGACGCTCTGTATCTGATTCTTATTTATATAATAATTTTACGAATTTGAACCACAAAACTTTGAAGCTAACTACTAAGCCAGTAATAGCAAAATTAAAGTTTCCAATTTAAACAAACGCATCGGATCTGCTGAAACATCATGTTCCGTGTACAAATATCTCAAAGTTTTTCCTGGATTTTTTAAGAAATTTTAATCCTGATTTGCTGTTGATACAATTTCGTTTTTGGCTTGAATAATCTTATTTTCCATTTGAATTGATGCACTTACCGAAAAATGAATTCAGCAATAGCTACAGTAGTTGATAGTACGCATACATCAATTCTTGCAGGATTTCCAGCACCTGGTCGCAAAATAACACTAAAAGAATAGCATACTCTCACTAATCGACTTAATAATAGAAGTGATATTGTTGTATTAACCTTTTGTACAATATTAGCGATTTTTTGATATAAATCGATAGTATATTTAGTTGTTGTTGTTGTCGTGTCTATACATGCAGTGCTAGTGCAAAGATTAGAGTCCTCCAAAAGTCTTGATAACAAGATTTGCAAGTTCTGGAGCCCGATGGCCGTGGAGAATGGGGGGTGCTCCTAGTTGAAAGAGGGAGCCGATAATGGCCTGGCAGTCAAAAACATGGTCTGGAGTTAGTTGAAAATGAGGACAGTACTTGCAGTCCAACCTTTTCAGAGGCAATGGCACCCCTCTTCTATGAATAGTGCAATGAAGTATATTTAGTTGATCAACGTAAGCGGTACGATTGCTTGTGCAACTGATTTTCAACACTCGGTTGCCTGATTATATTCATATAATAATTTTACGAATTCAGAACACTAAACTGTAAAATTATTATTTCGTAACTAACAACTAATCCAGTAACAGCTAAAATTAACTTCTTTTCTAATTTAAACAAACCCATCGGAGCTACTGAAACATCATGCCTGAAGGTATTGAAAACATTTTCTACATACAAAGATCTCACAATTTTGCTTGGCTTTGTTAAGAAATTATAATCCTGCTTCAGCGTTAGTAAAATTCTGTTTTTGGCTTGAATAATTTCATTTTCTATTTTAATTGATGCACGTACCAAAAGAATGAACTCAGTAATAGCTACAATAGTTGAAAGTACGTACACAACAATTCTCGCTGGAGTTTCAGCACTCGGTCGCAAAATAACACTCAAAGAATAGCATACACTCACCAATCGATATAAAAATAACAGAAATATAATGGGCGATATTATTGTATTAACTTTCCGTACAATATTAGTGAGTTTTTGGTACAAATCAATAGTTTGCTTAATTTTATTTGGTGACGTATAAACATCAGTATTTGAATTTAGTATCTGATTATAGTTGTAGATGAATCGAAAATTTTCTGTTAAAGATAAGTAAATAATTGCATTTGTTAAAGATGGTACAAAATTATAAAAAAAATACGTCATGAGTTTCGTCGTATGTCTGAAAATTAGTAACGCTTTAAAAGAAGATTTATACAGTAGGCCAGCTCGCAGAAACTCAGATGTATTTAAAATAACAATAGGTGTTTTATTTATAAAGGAGAAGGTTCTGTACGCATTTATTATGAATTCTATTGATACCACAATGAATAGGTATATTAGGATTTTTGGAAAATTTTTAAATTTGGTATTCGAATGTGGGGACATAATTTGGTGAATATTCGAAATTGCTTTTAGTAAATGATTGAGCCTACTGCGTAAAATAATTCCTACAGAAATTGTTAAAACTATTTCCAAAATGTGTACAAAAATAGCTGAAGATATTGAAAAGCCGAAGTACTTAAAATACTTGATTCCTATGACCGCAGCAACATAAATTGATACAGTGACATACAGGACGAAGAGTAAGTTCTGTGATAGTTTCCACAGTTTTTTAAATAAATGGCTCGCTTTGCTATTTTCTATGGGATTAATTCCAAAACAGTTGGATATTTTAATTAAAATAATCCATTCATTACTGAGGTAAAACAAATTGTTCATTTTTTTCATAATTTTTGAAAACGGCATTAAAATATTTCTTTTCTTTAAAAAGTTAGTTGCAAAATTGGAGGTCGAAACTTATTAACATTCAAGTGCTCAGCTTTAAACGGTGATTAAGAAAAATCAGATTCTGTATAGCTGCTGTGCATAAATTTGCGTTGAAAGCAATTTAATCATTTGATAATTTACTCTTGCATTCAAATGAGCCAAAACATTTCATGTAAACAAAACTTTTAACTAAGCAATTTTTCTCAAAGAACAATTTATTTATGCTAATTGGAATTTAAATGAATAGTTACACTATCAGTATTTCATAAAACTTTACTAAACAACTAAATTTAATGAAACTGTAAAGTTCCTCCAATTTTAATAAATTTACTTTATTACCAAACCATTCTGTTGTGACAACACTTATATGTTATTATTTCCAACTGTGGTGTCTTACAAGGCTGAGAGTATTTAAAAAACTTGAATTAGTCCGCTGAAACGATTCTCTTAAATCTTTATGAACACATAAAATTATTGCAAGAGTTCAAAAGCATCTAAATACGTTATAGAAATGCATGTACTTTATATTTGAAAAGTACTAAAGAATATTAAACCAATATGACAAATACCACACAGACCGATAGAATATAAAACTATTATGCTTAACGAGCGCAAGTTAATCCTCCAGAAAACTTGTGTATTAAAGATACAATTAAACAAATTTAAATGAAATAAGCCCACGATACAATTTTTGTTAAAATTTTAACTGGTAGTTTTCAGATATAATTCCCAGTAGACGTTTTTTATGCGTACAAAAACTAGCTTATTTTATTAAATAAAGGAAATTTATTTTATAGTTTGTCTAATATAATATACATATTTTAAATTTTTATATTTTAGATATAGTTTAGGTATTAAGTTTATTTTAGGTTTGACAAAAAAAGTTCACACAATCTAGTTAGTTTCGCATGTAATTTTTATATTCAAGAGGCTTGCTTATATTTAGATTTGAAAGAGATTTTAACTTCTTTCAGATAGAATAAGCTTTATGAACTGTACTTCTAGAATTAAATTATGATTAAAATAATTTCAAAAGTAATTTCATTAATATTTTGAAAAATCCTAGCTATTTAGTGCTTGAACTTTCTATGGTTCAAATTTTTCCAAATAGATGGAAGTCTGTTTTTCTTATTTTTTTTTTATCTTAAATTCTCACTTTGCTCTACTACAGCATTTTCCTTTCCATCTTTCAAAACTGTTGTAAGATCGTGCTCTTTTATTGGTCAATCATTTTTTTTCTTCTTATAGCTTGTTTGTATTATCTTCTGAATCTCTATGTTTCTATTTTTTAATTTGCATTTTAACACAGAATATGATGTTCTATTTAGTGCCGAAATTAACATATTCCTGTTTTTGTGGCATTATTTGCGCTCTTTTTACGTTGTTTTAAAGTTATTTATTTACAGGAAAGTTAGCCCTCTTTATTTGAATATAATTCATTTTTTTTCATAAGCACTCCAAAAAGGAAACTGATATGGAAAATTATTTCATAGTTTTATTATTATATAAATTGAATAATTTATAGCAGGAATACATCTTGTCTCATGATTTTAAATTTTATTTACCTGATTTGATTCATTGATCCTGTTAGCATTCAGTGTAATGAAATGATTTGACACATATTGTAGAAAATTGATGAGAGTTTTTCAATTATAAATTATTCATCACACCCATTTTTAAGGTAAAAGAGGGTCTTTTCTTATCTTCAGTTTTTGCACCAAATTTGATTTGGTTACAAAAAATAAAAACAAAGCGTAAATAATCAGGAATGATCACCAATTTGCATGATTAGGAAGATAATCAATGATCCTGTCATCATTCAGTATAATGTAATGATTTGACATGATTGTAGAAATTTTATGAGAGTTTTTTCAATTAAAAATAATTCGCCTCACCCGTCCTTCAAGTAGAAGATGGTCTAGAAAGATTTTTTATTTTCATTTTTGGCACAGCATTTAATTTGGTTTAAAAAAAATAAAAGCAAAGAGATGACAAACAGGAGTGATCACCAATTTGCATGATTGGGAAAATACTCCGATCTCAGTTCCTTAAATCTTGAACATTTGATGTAATATTTTAGCATGATATTTGGAAAAAACATTAATCTATTAAGTATTGATTAAAATTATTGATTATCAATAAATTATATTTCAGTAATTTAATTCGTGGCGTTCAATAAAATATTCAATAAATAAATAATTTCGAGTAAAATCAATTTGTTAATAAGATATAAACACTTTGCAGACTGTAAACATTACTATTGTGTGATTCTAGACATCAGCCTCACATCGTGGCGGGTGCTATGGTTATGAGAGTAAGTAATTTGAGGTATTGGTGTTGGTAGAATAGTTTTGTCTTGTTAGCGTGAGAATCCTTGCTATGCAGCCAATCGACTCCTTCATTCCATTCCCCCAATGCACCCCTATAAAAATGTGCTCTCTCATGCCACCGTAACAACAGGCAGATCCAGACTTTTAGTCTTGAGTTCTCAGCAAAACCAAACAGTATTTAAGTTTATTGCTAAAACTATAGTTTTTCCCACGAGTTTTAAAATAATTCATCCGTTACTTGAAAAAAAATATTTTTAGTAGAATAGGTTTCGATAAATTTTTTTAAGAATGTCATTCAACAATGGCTTTTTAAATTTACAAAAATATTTTTGAGTTTTAAATCACAATAAATAACTTAAAATAAAACTTTAAATAGTTTATTCAACTTTCAAATTTGGTAAACTCTTCGTATAGTAACATTTTGACAATATACGGAGAAAAAAATTCTGGTAAAATAATCTTACGTGTTTGGTAATGACGATTTTTTTAAAAAGCAACATAATTTTGATTTTAAACCATTCATTTAGTATGCTAATGATTTTCCAGAAGGTCTGGCTTTTAAAAATACAGTACTTAACAAAAATTATCAAAAAGTTCTTCAGAACTGTTATTCAATTTACCATTTATTTGGCAATTTTAACCTTTTGAAGTCTATTCCTTTTACCAAATAGAATAGTAATAGACTGTTAGCACCTCTTAGGTATATTTAGCATGGTGGTTTACTTGAATGGCTGATAAGAATTTGGCGATGGTTAATTATTTAATTTCCTAATATATTTCTTGATAAAAAGAAAAATAGATCTAAATAATGCTTTCAAGCTTTATAGAAATGCTAGTAGTCCGAGAGATCAAGTTATGGTGTCTGCTGTATACATCTTTTATAGGGGTAGTGGGATTTATTTACTTATTCACTTACATTTGTGGGTTTGTAATTACAACGAATAGCGAATTGAAAAACAGATAGGTCTTTTCGACTTGAAAAACAGATAGGTCAAGTTTGAGAAAGACAACAAGAATGTACCACCAGTGGGATTCAGGCCCACTACATCCAAGCTTCAGAGTGGTTACCAGAGCAGCGATACCGCATGTAGGCCATTATTGAAAAAAAAACTTACATTAATGAAGTTTATGATGTCGAAAGATATTGCCACTTAACGTTCGGAAGCGTAGGGGTAGTGGGTTTAATACCGTTCTGTTGTCTTCTGTCGTATATTTGTGCTATCTGTTCTTTAATTTGACCAGAGGCAAAAATTATCATCGTTTTTGGTGCTACCATAGAGATACAAATACGAAAAATTTGCCATAATCAGGCATTTTTGCCCAGACTTTTTTTTCTCAGTGTGCCAAATCCATTTCATTAAAGTTTCTGTTGTGCGCTGCTTAAGGGGCATTTAATGTGCGTTTTGTGCGAAGTTATATTTAAAAAAAAATATTTAAATTTCCTATGCCATCTTGATATTCCATTTGTATGTTTTATTTCTGAGATACTTGAAAAAAAAATAAAATTTTGAACTGAAGAAAAATAAAACTTTGAATCCCCTGAGCCATCGCGGCTCAGGGGATAGAGCATTCACCTTCAAATAAGGCGAACCGGGTTCGAAACCCAGTCGATACGAATTCCGCATCCGGCTTGCACCGACCACAGTGCTGACGTGAAATATCCTCAGTGGTGGACGGATCATGGGTTAGAGTCTCCTTACCATCAGGCTAACCGAGAGAGGACTTTGAGAGAGGCTCTCCATGGAGAACTTTTTTTTTGATGGAGTAGCTCCATCAAAAAAAGTCCTCCAAGAAGGCAAATTTCTCCCAACACTCAATCCAGGAGTTCCCTTGTTTTCTAGATTGGGTTTAACATTAGTAGTCGTACGACCACGAAATTCGGTCGGCTGTTCAATGACGCTTATATATAAAAAATATTTTAAGCCTGCACTCATTTAAATATATCTTTAGGATTCTACAACCCCAAGGCTGCCTAAACATTTTCTTTCTTGTACTCTTTATCTTTTTCTTTCTGTTTGTTTTGTTTTTGCATCAGAAGCAGTTTACTACCCTTTGCAGTCATATTTTGGTAATACTATCTAAGAAAGAGTGGTTTAAAGCTACCAATGGATCGCAAAGGGTTAATAATGTAACTTTATCTTGAATACATAAAGTCATATGTACCAGGAGTGAAATATTGCAGCATTCGCCTTTTGTTCCATAAAGTACAATGAAACTTTAAAATTAATCTGTTACTATATTATCCACGCAGAGTAAAACTAACTATTTAATAAATTATCAAAACTATACTCAAGGTTAGGACAATTTTATTGACATATCCCAAGACAAAATTTAAGCAATTTATAATGTTTCTTCGAGGAATTACATAAAAATTATAATCTAAAAACTATCATATACCAACTATAATATGAAATTTACAGTATAAAAATTATAACATAAAATTATAATAATATAATCGCGTGAAGTATCAGTACATGTAGTATAGAATGTCTCAAATAAGTCTTTCTACATTAATTTATAACTTAAAATACATTAAAACGTAGGAAATCATTCTTTCACAAAAAGCCAGTAAAATGCAATATTTCGTTTAGCAATTATTGTCTGAAGTTAATGGACAATTGTATTGACAATCTTATTGAGCAAATTCTTGGAAATTTGCTCAATAAGAGAAACCCAGAAATTCCCTGTTGTCCATATGGACTCATCTGTTGTAAATAAATCGAGAGGAGGGAAATTTTCCCTTTTGGATGACTTTCTCATACCTTAAAGATAATCTCTCAACGCGAATTTGCCTGGATCCCTTTCAGATTAAATGTGGGAAACATTGAACTTGTGTGGCTTTCTCATAGTGTAACTGTTTGTAGAGTTGAGTCCTTAATTGCTAAACCCCAACGCCCAAATTGAGGAAACAGTTCCTTAAAGAAATTACCATGAAATGCTAAATGAAATTTAAAAGAAGCAAATTGAGTGTGTCCTCTATGGGAATTAATAGCATTGCAAGATACACATTTTGACTTAAATAATGTAAAAGTAATTTAAAGAGAAGAAATTTAAATATTGAGTGCAACAACAAATAACAAGAAATTTTATAAACAAACGTAATATTCACATACAATAGAAAACTAACAACGATACTGAAATATACATTGTGAAAGTCGTCCGAAATGTGTGGTGAGTTCCATTTTAAAATGCTTTACTTCTTGCTTTAACATTTACATGATATTAACAATATTCGAACAGATTAGGGAAGATACCAGTGTTTTATTTTATTAAATATCAGTGCAGGAAATATCGGTAATTGTTTCCTAGGAAAAGGAACGTATATTTCTGCCAGATTAATAATACCTGCCAATTGCGCTTTTATCTTGGTAGTCCTGATAGACATCAATGTAGTGTGTCGGCAAATGTTTCCTGAGAAATGAACCATATATCTCTACCAGGGTCATCAGTTACTGCTGATTACACTTTTATGCTGGTAACCTGATCGCACATCAGTATAATGTATCAGCAAATGTCTCTCGAGAAATGGATCCCTACGAAATCAGAGATTCCTGGTTATCAGTTTTTGCTAGGAACGTTGGACGATATATTTCTGCCCGTTTATTAGTGCCTGCAGATACGATCGATTTGATACTAGAATATTGGATA
>NC_092213.1:35107359-35147014 GCF_043381705.1 Parasteatoda tepidariorum | reverse complement strand
ATTTTAGAACTGCTAAGCAGATTTTTACTTTTTCTTATGGATATTGCCTCTTCATCCGAAAAGCTGGTAAGGACTCGAGTAACTTCCTCAAAATTTGTGCAGTAGTATGAGACTGCTGAAATCCATGTTCCCCATCTCGTAAGGATCGGTTTAGGAGGTAATTGAATGTCTGGTGCAATTTCTTTGAACACTTGAACTCTTGAAGGGGCTTTCACAAATACTTTTTTCACACTAGAAACAAGCGAGTCTACCTCAGGATAGAGACCTCTTACTTCCTCTGCTATCCTGTGCAATGCATGAGCAAGGCACGTTAGATGGATCATATTAGGAAATAAAACTTTTAAGGCATTTCCAGCTTTTTTCATGTAGGAGGCTGCATCTGTAAGAAATAATAGCACTCTTTCATGCTCAGTACCATTTGGCCAAAGTAAAGCCAGTGCATTAGTGAACAACTGTGCAATTGTAGTACTGTTAGTCTTTTGCAACTGTTCAGATGTCAACAAAAAGATTTTATGTTTTTCAAATGGGTCCATAACACCAACAATAACATTCGCAACATATCGTCCAGTTACATCTGTCGTTTCATCTATAGATAGCCATATGTTTTTCGTTCCGATTTCATTTTGAATAGTTTTAAGAACTTCGGTATAACAGTCATCTAAATAAGTTTTCCTTAAAGTTGATTCACAGGGCACACTTTGATTCGTATATTTTTGCAAAAAAGCTCGTATACTTTTATTTTCAAGTTTCCACAGCGGAATGCCGGCATCTACAAATGATCTGCATAAATCCATTGCAAATTCCGATTTGCGAGAAGATAATTGAAAACAGGTGGGTATCAGAGTCGATGTTTTCCCATCTTTTTTATCTTTTGCTGTTTTATGCTTAGATGTCTCCAAGTGCTGAGATATAAAATACTTCTTCTCAAAATTTACTGACTTCTCGCATGCCTTACAAAACAGAATGCTCCCATCAGTAAAAAACACATCCGACCCAAATTCTTTCACAAAACTGCCCTGTTTTTTGCTAGTGCAGGCTTTTACTTTGGGCATTTTAGAAATAACTAGTGTACTAGAAAACTTTTTCGTGCTCCTGCTACAATGTGCTCAACCAGCTTGGTGAATTCGTTTTGTAGATAAGAGAGCATACGAGTTATTCGATGGTGTAGGCTATATGGGCCGTAAGTAAGAATAAATTCTATTGACTGTAAGTAAAAATAACTCCAATCTTTTCACTCCCTTTCTCTCTCTCCTTGCAAAGCGCATCGGGCGAAGGTGACGCCACGAAGAGACGGAGAGAAAATATTAATAAGACAAAAAGAATAAAGTCCTAATCTCTATAAATGCATTACAATACGTCGGATGACAGTCAACCATTTCTGTGTTTCAAAATTTCTTGATTTTGCGTTTATGCTCGGTCAAAAGCACAAAAAGCTTTGCAGAAAAATTTTAAATTTGACAGAAATAGGCATTTATGAACAAAAGGAGCGAAAAAGGCATTTTCAGAAGAAAACGTCAAAAAAGGCAGAAAAGGGCATTTATGGCATTTTGCCTGAACTTCCGGGCTCTACTCTCGAGAAATGGATCCCTACGAAATCAGAGATCCCAGGTTAACCTGCCAGAGATCCCAGGTTATCAGTTTTTGCTAAAACCGTTGGACCATATATTTCTGCCCGTTTATTAGTGCCTGCAGATACTATAGATTTGATATTAGAATATTGGATATTTATTTAAAATTAATAACATGTAATTAAATATTTTGGGAAAACATCAGTGTAGGGGATATCAGGCAAAGTATGTTATAGGCAGTAGCTCACAGCCTAAGAAAATCATATGAATAAGAAATATTGGGAAAGTGTATGACATGTAATTGCCACATTTTCCTACCGGGCTATAATTTAGGTTATTCCTGTTAAGTACGAAAACCTATGATTAATTATAATACCCACATCTTTTACAAAATGTGATACAAAATGCATATTAATTACAAGGCTTGATATATATTTCTCTTGCTTTTTTTTCTTCTTCTCAGAAGCAATTGAAAGTTAAGAGCCATCGCCAGGTATACACTGGTCTAGCAATGCAAAGAAAAAGATACATAATAAATATTCAGAACACCTATTAAAGCGGTTATATGAATGATAATATTCTCTGGAAAAATGAACATTCACTAATTTTGAACCTTTATAATTACGTATAAATGGACTTCCATGCAAATATACAATTGCTAGTCTGGAAACATGGACACTAAACGCAGACACTCAGCGTACTCTTGGTGTTTTTGAAAGGAAAATCCTTAGAAATATTTTTGGCCCAGAACAGGAAAGAGGCTGTTGGTGAATCAGATGCAACTTTGATTTATATAGAATCTATGGACAGCCACAGATACTGCAGGTCATCCGAAGCAATAGATTAAGATGGCTTGGCCATATCTGGCCCGAATCGCCCCCTTTAAAAATCCTTCGGGATCTCAGGCTAGAGGAAGATCTCCAACTAGACGGCTGGATGACACTGCTAAAGATCTAAAAGTATTAAAGATAAACAACTGGAAAAAAGTCGTTATGGACAAGAGGCGATGGACGCTACGTGTGGTTGAGGCAGCCAAGGCCTGTAAGGGGCTGTTGTGCTGAAGAAGAAGAAGAAGAAGAGGAAACCTGTGCAATGTCAAAGAATTATTATTTAAAGACAATTATATATGTTGCCATTAAAACTGATATATAATGATTTCGTAGCTAACAGCCAGCCCAGAAAAGGCCAAGATTAATTTCCTGTCCATTTTAAACATATTCATTGGTGTAACACCCGCCTCATTTCTGAGATTTTCAAATTCAGTATTTATATATACATAAATAAAAGCTTTGTCTGGGTTAGCCAACAACTCAGGATCACATTTTAATTTCGATATAATCGCTTTCTTGGTTTCATCGAATGCATTATCTATGCCAACAGCCGCATTAACCAACATAACAACTTGACTTCCAGAAATAAATAGAGTTAATACAAATGATATGTATCTTGATGAGTTCATGTCACCTGGTTTAAAAATTACGTTTAGAGCATAACACACGCTGATTAACTGATAGGATAGTAAAATAATTAGTAGAGGATATAGTGTTTTGTTACTTTTTTTGATCTTATAAGCAATTAGAGAATAGCATTCAATAATTTCCATAATTGTTTTGGGCGACGTATTCAGTTTTGTTCCTGATATCAATGATTGATTCATGAAATATATGTATCGGGAATTCTCTATTAGAGTCATATATATAATACCAGCTGCTGCATAAGGTATAATATCAAAAAAATTAGAACCTGTAAATCCAACTACAAGTCGAAACGTTCGAAACGTTGTAGTGTTAGGAGCAAGCAATAATTCATCAGGTAAAATTCCAAAAACAGAAGCAGAATTCAGTCTGTCAGTATTTAAGGAAGAAACCAATCTATATATGTTTATTACACTCCGAAATATTACAAAGAGAAATAAATAATTGAACATGTGAGAATGAATTTTTAGTTTGGAACTTAAATTTACATTCGTCATTTGAACATATTTTCCATCGAAACTAATTAATTGCTTAAGTACTGCGCGTGAGGTAACACCTAAGACAATTATAATTAGAAATTCTACAGTGTGTATTATACCAATCAATTTTAAAGTTAAATTGCAATTTATAGTAAATACAAGGAAGTAAATGGCAGCATTGTATATTGATGTGATTAACCACAAAATGAAAATGAAATTTTGGAAATACTTCAGCAGATTGCGTCGCAAAATATTTGGTATAATTGCTTTTATAGGGTACATACCGAACAATTTAAGGATAAAAAGCAGAGTTCTCCACTCTTTATTATTAACAATGAATTCAAAAAAGTCACGTTCATTCGTTCTTGAGAAAACTGACAATTTACCAGAATTCATTTTGATTTTTATAGGACTTTTTTAAAGTATGACAAACGATAAATAATAATTAAAAAAATTATTACGTTGTAGAATCAATTAGTAATGGAACAAATCTATGATGGTTTGAAAATAATTATTCCAAATTTTCCAGTTAACTTTTCAGCAGTTTTCAGTTTAGTTTCTTAATCGAGTGCAGCTTCGAGAAGTTAGAAACATTTATTGTACTCTTAGATGTATTTTATTGTCTGATAAAGTTTTAATGTTCTATTTGAACATCACTTTTAAGCCTTCACTATAACTGTCCTATCGCTGTGTTTCTATAAAGCTGTTGTTAGTATGGTTTACAGAAAATTGATCCGTAAATCTGACAGGCATACGCTGTATTAAAAATTGCGATGTCAAAGTCTATCTGTTATCCTTAAACGGCCTTGAACAATTATTAAATAGGGTGCAAAGTGTGGAGTAGTGAAATAGTGTTCAACTTTTCTATTGTTTGAAAAATAACATACATAACATGGCTTAACAGAGTCCTGATGTTCCATTTATATATCACATTTAAACCTTCACTTTCACTCTTCTAATGTTGCGTTTCTATGGAAATTTAAGAAGTATGCCGTGCAGATCATTATATACTTGTATTGATAACCCTTTCCCTCGCTTTCCGTTACTCTTCTAGGTGTAGTAATAAAAATTAAAACATAGCTTAATTTTGTAACTCTCATATAGTAATATCACTTGAAGAAATCGAACATTTCTATCTACATATTTTGGATTAGAAATGCTAATGTATTTTTTATCGCAAAAGCACTTGACTCTACACGATTGACCTTTGCGAATATAATCTAATATTCTTCAAAGTTATAATTAAAAAAAAATGATTTTTTACCTTAATTTAACAAGATTGATTCTCAAACTCTCAATCGTAAATGTCTGAGCTTGACTCAGCTCAATTAGTTTATATCTTTCGCTAAGCTGTCACTCTAATATCTAAAGATATAGGCAAAAAATCCCAAAACAGCATATATATGTTTGAATGCAATCTTATAGACGTTTGAAGGTTTCGAATAAAGCACTATTTTAGTTTCTAAGTATCCCGAAAAAGATATAACTTCCTATTTCACGTTAAAAATATTGACGTCAGTCGTCTTTTGAAACTTAACGGTTTATAAAACATTTAGTCATCTAAAGATATCAGTTTAAATTTTTTATAAGAAAATTATATTTTATATCATCATTTGTTACAAGCATCATATTCATATTCCTTTTTTCGTCTAGTTTTTTTTTAATTTATTAAACTCTTTGTTAAATGCTTCACTTAATTGAAAGAAAACATAGACGTGTTCCATTTCATTAATAATAATTTCTTTAAAAAAAGAATTTAATGGAGATTACTGTCTGACAAACACTTATTCAATTTTGCTAATACTATTGAAGAGTTGAATTTTTTAATAGTCGCATATTGTATAATGTAATAAACCATTAAGAAAATTAAAATCAATTAGAAAATTAATTTGGAAACAGTTTACTATTTATGTAATTTTGAGAACTATATTTGTGGTATATAAATTTTTTTTTGAAATTATGTAAAATTTTCTAATGGATAATTTAATAATGTAAGAGTAACACAAACAAATATATATGTAAAGACACTTTCTATCCACAATAAGTATTTGGATACACATGTAAATGAGGTCCTGATCTACGTCACACCTTCTGCAATTAAATGTTGGGTGGAAAACAGTTTTTGGAATTAGCCGCATGCAAGGAAGAAACCACGAAATTCAAAGCTGTCAGACTTCGAGACTAATAGTCGAATTCACTTTCTACCTATAATAAATATTTCGACTCACATGTAAATGAGCTCCTGCTCTACGTCTCACCTTCTTTAATAGTAGTAACTGTTTAAGACTTTTTAAGGTCCGTCAAGTTTTGAATTTCTTTCGGTTTTTGAAATGTGAAAGGTTAAATTTAAATTCATTAAAAACTTATTGAAAGGATTTTGTTCTTTGTAAACATGTTCAATATTTTGTGTAGTTTATTTATATTTTAAGTACTTTGTTGTTCTAAAATCCAATTTCATTTACTACATTTTAAGTTCACAGAGCCGAAGTGTACCCTTTTTAATAATTTTAGAAATAAAACTGAAAAAGTATTTCCCATTTATATTTTGCTAAAAAGTATAATGTTTTATAGAGAAGCTAATGCAAACAATTGTTCAATTATGCCAATATTATTGATTAGTTGATTTTTCATTTGGCGTACATTTTACAATAAAAGGTACATTTAAGGTGATTAAAATCAATACGATGATTAATTAGTCGAAGCAAATCAGTTTTAAAAGTAATAGAGACATTAATGATTGTTTGTTATATTTAATACGCTGATAACTTTGATGTCTTATCATTTAGATTAAATATATGTATTACACTGATATGTTTTAATGTTTGCTTAATAACTGGAATAATTTTGGAAAACTACATTAAAATATTTCTTTTTTTTTAAAGTTAGTTGCAAAATTGGAGATCGAAACTTATTAACATCCAAGTGTTCAGCTTTAAACGGTGATTTAAAAAAATCAGATTCTATTAGCTGTTCTGTATAAATTTATGTTGAAAGCAATTTCATCATTTGATAATTTACGACTGCATTCAAATGAGTCAAAACATTCCTTGCAAACAAAACTTTCAACTAAGCAATTTTTCTCAAAGAGCAACATATTTATGTTAATTGGAATTTAAGAGAATAGTTACACTATCAGCATTTCATAAAACTTTACTAAACCACTAAATATACTAAAACTGTTAAGTTCCTACAATTTTAATAAATTTACTTTATTACCAAACCATTCTATTGTGACAACACTTGGAAGTTATTATTTCCAATTCTGGTGTTTTTCAAGGCTGAAATTATTTTAAAAACTTAAATTAGCCTGCTGAAACGATTCTCTTAAATCTTTATAGTAACCAGTAACGGTTATAAAATAATCAAAGAGAGTTGTTTCTGTTAAAAAGTAAAATAAACGAATACTGATATTTCGGTTGGTTTCTCTCATATGTCACAAACTTGAGGATATCTAAAACATTGTTTTGTTACATATTTTCTTAATTATCAACTTCAAAGTTTTATTTCATCCTAGTGAATCGTATGAAGTCGTTAACATTAATATTAGTTTGGAATCCATGGATTAAGCTTTATTTTAAATTCCAGTGTAGTGTAAATAAACATTATTTATTTAAAACATTATTTCTTATCAGCAATGTTTTTTTAATATCAAGTTTGGCTTTCTTGATAAAAACTCTTAGATCTAGAGCTACGATTTAAGAATTAAACTTATTCGTTTGAGCAATTTTTTATTGTTATTATTTAAGCTCTATTTTGCTCTACTCAAATTTATGAAATGAGGTTGGTTCATTCACTGCTTTTCTAAATTTAAGGTTGTTTTACGAAGGTTCTGTTGTCGCATGCGATGATAATTTTTTGCAAATAATATGCTGTTTCCATAACCGTTGTAAGTTTGTAGAAGTTACTCATGGCTATCACATCAAGTTCAGCCTATTTTTAGCCAGCGACCTCTTGCTCATTCTGAAAATGGAGCAAAACGACTATATGGAGAAAAACCACAGTTTTGAGAAAGCGTTTGTGATCTAATTTTTTAATGTTTGAAAATTTGCTCCAACGCTGCGTTATCTGTATTTATAAAATTTGCAAAAAATAAGAATAAGGCATTGATAATGATAATTTTCGTCTTGGTGGATAAATGTCACCAAATTTGCGATATTAAAACATAGTTTAATAATTTTAAAAGTATTTAAGCTATCTGTGAATTTGAAAGCCCAGTTGATTCTTCAGGGCAAGATAGAATATATAGATTAAAATTATAGCTTTACTTCTAGTGTAAGGCACTTAAACTGTGATTTTTTTGTATTTTTCTTGGCGTAAAAACCATATAATGATTCACTGACCAGTTCACTTTGTCATTTTTATTCCAGAAATTGCTCTGTATAGTTAAATATATTCATACGAGTTGAAAATAAGCCATTCTTTGCGTGACAATTTTGTAATACAACAATTTTGTAAACACCCAAAAACTTTCAGAATTTATTGCTTTCAAATAATAAATTAACCACTTATTTATCACTATGAGATAAATTAATGAATGTTGACTCTTATTCAAAGCTAAACGTCAATTTCGATTTTGGAAAAATTTACATCGCTACTTTGGATTATTTATGCTAAGTATCTTCCGTTACTCAACCTAGTTGCATTATTGCTGACACTCTGTGTTTGATTCTAATTAATATAAAAATTTCAACCTAGATTCTTATTAATATAACTATTGAGCCTTGTTGTATTATTGTTGACACTCTGTGTCTGATTCTTATTAATGTAAAAATTTCAACCTGGATTCTTATTAATATAACTATTGAACCTTGTTGTATTATTGTTGACACTCTGGGTCTGATTCTTATTAATATAATAATTTCAACCTAGATTCCTATTAATATAATCATTCAACCTAATTGTATTATAAATGACACTCTGTGTCTGATTCTTATTTATATAATAATTTTACGAATCCAAGCCACTAAACTGCAAAATTATTATTTTTTAACTAACAACTAAGCCAGTAATAGCTATAATTAACGTTTCAAATTTAAACAAACGCGCTGGATCTACTGAAACAACATGCTCTGTGTACAAATATCTCAAAGTTTAGCCTGGCTTTTTTAAAAAATTGTGTTTTGTTGCTGATATAATTTCGTTTTTGGCTTGAATAATCCCATTTTCCATTTGAATTGATTAACTTTTACCGAAAAATGAATTCAGTAATAGCTACAGTAGTTGATAGTACGTATACATCAATTCTCGCTGGAGTTTTAGCACTTGATCGCAAACTAGCACTCAAAGAATAGCTTACACTCACTAATAGGTATAAAAATAACAGAAGCGATATTATTTTATTAACCTTTTTAACAATATTAGTGATTTTTTTAAATATAAATTGATAGTATATTTAGTTGATTAACGTAGGTGGAACGATTGTTTGTGCAACTGAATTTCAACACTCGGTACCTGATTATATTTATATAATAATTTTACGAACTTAAAACACTAAGCTGTAAAATTATTATTTCGTAACTGACAACTAATACAGTAACAGCTAAAATTAACTTCTTTTCTAATTTAAACAAACCCATCGGAGCTACTGAAACATCATGCCTGAAGGTATCGAAAACATTTTCTACATACAAAGATCTCACAATTTTGCTTGGCTTTGTTAAGAAATTATAATCCTGCTTCAGAGTTGATAAAACTCTGTTTTTGGCTTGAATAATTTCATTTTCTATTTGAATGGATACACGTACCAAAAGAATGAATTCAGTAATGGCTACAATAGTTGAAAGTACGTACACAACAATTCTCGCTGAAGTTTCAGCACTTGGTCGCAAAATAACACTCAAGGAATAGCATACACTCACCAATCGGTATAAAAATAACAGAAATATAATGGGCGATATTATTGAATTAACCTTCCGT
The DNA here is from genome assembly GCF_043381705.1 of Parasteatoda tepidariorum. Classification (NCBI taxonomy): domain Eukaryota; kingdom Metazoa; phylum Arthropoda; class Arachnida; order Araneae; family Theridiidae; genus Parasteatoda; species Parasteatoda tepidariorum. The sequence continues at coordinate 35,137,576 of NC_092213.1, read as the reverse complement.
ACAATATTAGTGAGTGTTTGGTACAAATCAATAATTTGCTTAATTTTATTTGGTGACGTATAAACCTCAGTATTTGAATTTAGTATCTGATTATATTCATATAATAATTTTACGAATTCAAAACACTGAACTGTAAAATTATTATTTCGTAACTAACTACTAATCCAGTAACAGCTAAAATTAACTTCTTTTCTAATATAAACAAACCCATTGGAGCTACTGAAACATCATGCCTGAAGTTATCGAAAACATTTTCTACATACAAAGATCTCACAATTTTGCTTGGCTTTGTTAAGAAATTATAATCCTGCTTCAGAGTTGATAAAATTCTGTTTTTGGCTTGAATAATTTCATTTTCTATTTGAATTGATGCACGTACCAAAAGACTAAATTCAGTCATAGCAACAATAGTTGAAAGTACGTACACAACAATTCTCTCTGGAGTTTCAGCACTTGGTCGCAAAATAACACTCAAAGAATAGCATACACTCACCAATCGGTATAAAAATAACAAAAATATAATGGGCGATATTATTGTATTAACCTTCCGTACAATATTAGTGAGTGTTTGGTACAAATCAATAGTTTGCTTAATTTTATTTGGTGACGCATAAACATCACTATTTGAATTTAGTATCTGATTATAGTTGTAGATGAATCGAAAATTTTCTGTTAAAGATAAGTAAATAATTGCATTTGTTAAAGATGGTACAAAATTACAAAAAAAATATGTCATGAGTTTTGTTGTATATCTGAAAATTAGTAACGCTTTAAAAGAAAAGTTATACAGATCAGCTCGCAGAAGTCCATATGTATTTGAAATAACAATAGATGTTTCATTTATAGAGGAGAAGGTTCTGTACGCATATATTATGAATTCTATTGATACCAAAGTAAATAGGCATTTTAACATTTTTGGAAAGTTTTTAAATTTGGTATTCGAATGTGCGGGCATAATTTGGTGAATATTCGAAATTTCTTTTAGTAAATGATTGAGCCTACTGCGTAAAATAATTCCTACAGAAACTGTTAAAATTATTTCCAAAATGTGTACAAAAATAGCAGAAGATATTGAAAAGTCGAAGTACTTAAAATATTTGATTCCTATAACCACAGCAACATAAAGAGATACAGTGACATACAGGATGAAAAGTAAGTTCTGTGATAGTTTCCACGTTTTTTTAAATAAATGGCTCGCTTTGCTACTTTCTATGGGATTTATTCCAAAACAGTTGGATATTTTAATCAAAATAATGCATTCATTACTAAGATGAAACAAATTGTTCATTTTCTTAAAAATAATTTTGGAAAACTACATTAAAACTTTTATTTTTTTTTAAAAGTTAGTTGCAAAATTGGAGCTTTAAACGGTGATTACAAAAAATCAGATTTCTGCATAGCTGTTCTGTATAAATTTATGTTGAAAACAATTAAATTATTTGATAATTTACTCCCGCATTCAAATGAGCCAACTTATTTTATGTAAACAAAACTTTTAACTAAGCAATTTTTCTCAAAGAACAATTTATTTATGCTAATTGGAATTTAAATGAATAGTTACACTATCAATATTTCCAAAAACTTTACTAAACCTCTAAATTTAACGAAACTGTAAAGTTCCTCCAATTTTAATAAATTTATTTTATTACCAAACCATTCAGTTGTGACAACAATTATATGTTATTATTTCCAACTCTGGTGTTTTACAAGGCTGAAATTATTTTTAAAACTTAAATTAGTCTACTGAAATGGTTCTTTTAAATCTATATGAATACATAAAATTATTGCAAGAGTTGGACTTCAAAAGCATCTAAATACATTATAGAAATGCATGTACTTTATATTTGAAAAGTACTAAAGAATATTAAATCAATTTGACAAATATCACGCAGACCGATAGAATATAAAACCATTATGTTTAAAGAGCGCAAGTTAATCCTCTAGAAAACTGGTGTATTAAAGATGCAAATAAACAAATTTTAATGCAAGTAAACCCACGATACAATTTTTGTTAAAATTTTAAATGGTAGTTTTCAGATATAATTCCTATTAAGCGCTTTATATGCGTACAAAAACTAGCTCATTTTATTAAATTAATGAAATTTATTTTTTTATATTGTTTAATATAATCTATACATTTTAAATTTTTTATGTTTTAGATATAGTTTAGGTATTAAGTATATTTTAAGTTTAACAAAGTTCACGCTATCTAGTTAGTTTGGCGTGTAATTTTTATATTCATGAGGCTTGTTTATATTTAGATTTGAAAGAGATTTTAACTTCTTTCAGAAAGAATAAGCTTTATAAACTGTACTTCTAGAATTAAATTATGATTCAAATAATTTCAAAAGTAATTTCATTAATATTTTGAACAATCCTAGCTATTTAATGTTTGAACTTTCTATGGTTCCATTTTTTCCAAATAGATAGAAGTCCATTTTTTAAAATTTCTTTTCATCTTAAATTCTCACTTTGCTCTGCTACAGCATTTTCCTTTCCATCTCTCAAATGCTGTTGTAAGATCATGCTTTTTTATTGGTCAATCACTTTTTCCTTCTTGTAGCTTGTCTGTATTATCTTCTTAATCTCTATGTTTCTCTTTCTTATTTTGCATTCTGACACAGAATATGGTGTTCTGTTTAGAGCCGAAATTATTTATGTTTTTGTGGCATTACTTGTGCTTTTTTTACGTTGTTTTAAAGTTATTCATTTACAGGAAAGTTAACCCTCTCTATTTGAATATAATTCTTTTTTTTTCTTCATAAGCACTCCGAAAAGGAAACTGATATGGAAAATTATTTCACAGTTTTATTATTATATAAATTCAGTAATTTATAACAGGAATACATCTTGTCTCATTTCTTTAATTCTTATTTTCCTGATTTGATTCATTGATCCTGTTAGCGTTCAGTATAATGAAATGAGTTGACATGATTGTAGAAAATTGATGAGAGTTTTTTTCAATTAAAAATCATTCGCCGCACCCGTCTTTAGAGTAAAAGAGGGTCTTTAAGGTTTTTTATCTTGAGTTTTTGCACCGAATTTAATTTGGCTTCAAAAAATAAAAACAAAGGGATGACAAGCAGGAATAATCAGCAATTTGCATGATTAAGGAGATAACCAATGATCCTGTCAGCGTTCAGTATAATGAAATGATTTGACATGATTGTAGAAATTTTATGAGAGTTTTTTTCAATTAAAAATCATCCGACACACCCGTTTTTAAAGTAAAAGATTTGAAAGATTTTTTTATTTTCATTTTTTGCACCGAATTTAATTTGGTTTCAAAAAATAAAAACAAAAGGATGACAAGCAGGAATGATCACCAATTTGCATGATTAGAAAGATAATCCGATCTCATTTCCGATTGTTTTGCATTACAAATTTATAAGGATGTTATATTTTAGTACGACATTAGGATTAAACATTAATCAATTAAGTATTGATTGAAATTATTGATTATCAATAAATTAAATTTCAGTAATTTTAATTCGTGGCGTTCTATAAAATATCCAATGAATGAATAATTTCGAGTAAAATCAATTTGTTAAATTGATATGAATACTTTGCTGATTGCAAACATTATTATTGTGTGGTTCCAGACATCAGTCTCACATCGTGGCGGGTGCTATGGTTATGAGTGTAAGTCATTTGAGGTATTGGTGTTGGTGGAATAGTTTTGTCTAGTTAGAGTGGGAGTCTGTGCTATGCAGTCTATCGACTTTTTCATTTCCCCAATGCACCCCCCTAAAAATGTGCTTTCTCATGCTACCATAGCAGCAGGCAGATCCAGACTTTTAATCTTGAGGTCTCATCAAAACCGAACAGTACTTTAGTTTATTGCTAAAGCTATAGTTTTCCCCAAGAGTTTTAAAATAATTCATCTTTTGCTTGAAAAAAAATTCTTTTTAGTAGAATAGGTGCCGATTAATTTTTTTAAGGATGTCATTTAGCAATGGCTTTTTAAATTTACAAAAATATTTTTGTCTTTTAAATTACAATAAATAACTTAAAATAAAACTGAAAATAGTTTATTCAACTTTCGTATTTGATAAAACTTTTTGTATAGTAGCAGTTTGACTGTATACGGAGAAAAAAATTCTGTTAAAATAATCGTACGTGTACAACACTGACGATTCTTTAAAGTAAACAACATAATTTTGATTATAAACCATTCATTTAGTATGCTAATGATTTTCCAGAAAGTCTGACTTTTAAAAAAATTGTCCTTAACAAAAATTATTAAAAAGTTCTTATGAACTGTTATTCAATTTACCATTTACTTGGTAATTTTAACCTTTTGAAGTCTATGCTTTTTACCAAATCGAATAGTTTAGACTGTTTGCACTTTTAAAGTATATTTAACATGGTGGTTTACTTAAATGGCTGATAAGAATTTGGCGATGTTTTATTTTCTTAATACATTTCACGATCAATTTTTTTAAAAATCTAAATAATGCTTTCAGGTGTTATAGAAATGCTAGTAGTCCGAGCGATCAAGTGTGTCTGCTGTACGCATCTCTTACAGAGGTAGTGGGATTTATTTATTTATTCACTTACATTTGTGGGTTTGTAAATACAATGAATAGCTTAAAAACTCTTTTCAATTTGAAAAACAGATATGTCAAGTTTGAGGAAGACAGCAAGAATATACCACCAGTGTTATAGTGGGATTCATTCTCACTACATCTACGATACAGAGCGGTTATCAGAACAGATATACCGCATGTAGGCCATTTATTGCAAAATAAATAAATAAAAAAAAAGCACATTAGTCAAGTTTCTGATGCCGAAAAATATTGTCTTTCCACCAAATCTTCTGAAATGTATGGGTAGTGGGTTCAATATCGTTCTGCTGTCTTTCGCATACTTGTGCTATCTGTTCTTTAATTTCACAAGAGGCAAAAATCATCATTGTTTTTGGCGTTCCCATAGAGATACGTAAAATTCACCATAATCTGGCATTTTTGGCGAGACTTTTTTTTCTCAGTGTGCCAAATCTGTTTCATTGAAGTCATAATACTTTGTTATTTTTTTATTGTCTAAGAGTTTAACTTACATTACAGTTTGTGCGTTTCTTTAACGGTACTTAAAGCTTCTGTTGTACGCTGTTTAAGGGGGATTTAATGCACATTTTGTATGAAGTTGTTCAAAAAAAATCCTTAAATTTCCTATACTATCTTGATATTCCATTTGTATGTTTCATTTCCGAGATACTTGAAAAAAAAATAAAACTTTGAATTTTGGATTTGATTTAATTCAAATATTTTAAGCCTACATTCATTTAAATATATCTTAAGGTAAATATGGATTCAACAACCTTAAGTCTGCCTAAACTTTTTCTTTCTTCTTCTTTTTATCTTTTTTTTTCTGTTTGCTCTGTTTCTGCATCGGAAGCAGTTTATTACCCTTTGCAGTCATATTTTGGTAATACTCATTAAGAAAGGGTGGTTTAAAGCTACCATAGGATCGCAAAGGGTTAATAATGTAACTTTTTCTTGAATACATAAAGTCATTTGAACCAGGAGTGGAATATTGCAGCATTCGACGTTTGTTCCATAAAGTACATAAAAATCATCTGTTACTATCTATATTATAAGTGTTGAGTAAGATTAATTATTTAATAAATTATCAAAACTATGCTAAAGGTAAGGACATTCATTAAGAAAGGGTGGTTTGAAGTTACCATGGGATCGCAAAGGGTTAATAATGTAACTTTTTCTTGAATACATAATGTCATTTGAGCCGGGAGTGGAATATTGCAGCATTCGGCGTTTGTTTCATAAAGTACAATGAAAATCATCTGTTACTATCTATATTATAAGTGTAGAGTAAGACTAATTATTTAATAAATTATCAAAACTATACTCAAGGTAAAAGGACAATTTCATTGCTATACCCTAAGACAAAATTTAAACTATTCATAATGTTTTTTCAATGAATTCTATAAAAATTATAATCTAAAAACTATAATATACAAATTGTAATATAAAATTTATATTATAAAAATTATAACATAAAATCATAATAATATAATAGGATGAAGTATCAGTACATGTAGTATAGACGATCTCAAACGAGTCTTTATATATTAATTTATAACTTAAAATAGCTTTCTCTTATTAATTTTTAGAGGTAGGAAATTATTCTTTCACAAAGAGCCATAAAAATTCAATATTTCATTTAAAGATTATTTTCTGAAGTTAATGGACAATAATTATTGAAAATTTACTCAATAAGAGAAACCTAAAAATTCTCTGCCGTCCGTATGGTGTTATCTGTTATAAATAAATAGAGAGGAGATAAATTTTCTCTTTTGGATGGCTTTCTCATACTTTAAAATTACGAATAATACGAATTTGTGTGGATTCCTTTCAGATTCCCTCGATAAAATGTGGGAAACCCTGAATTTGTGTGGCTTTTTCATAATGTAACTGTTTGAAGAGTTGAGTCCTTAATGGCTAAACCCCAACACCCAACAAAAAACATTTCCTTAAAGAAATTACCATGAGATGCTAAATGAAATTTAAAAGTAGCAAATTTAGTGTATCCTCTATGGGAATTAATAGCATGGCAAGATACACATTTTGACTTAAATAATGTAGAAGTAATTTAAAGAGAAGAAATTTAAATATTGAGTGCAACAGCAAATAACAAGAAATTTTATAAACAAACGTAATATTCACATACAACAGAAAACTAGCAGCGATACTGAAATATACATTGTGAAAGTCGTCCGAAATGTGATAAATAACATTCCTTGGTCAGTTCCATTTTAAAATGCTTTACTTCTTGATTTAACATTTATATGATATTAACAATATTCGAACAGATTAGGGAAGATACCAGTGTTTTATTCTATAAAATATCAGTGCAGGAAATATCGGCAAATGTTTCCTAGGAAAAGGAACGTATATTTCTGCCAGATTAATAATACCTGCCACTTACGCTTTTATCTTGGTAGTCCTGATAGACATCAATGTAGTGTGTCGGCAAATGTTTCCTGAGAAATGAACCATATATCACTACCAGGGTCATCAGTTACTGCTGATTACACTTTTATGCTGGTACCCTGATCGCACATCAGAATAATGCATCAGCAAGTGTCTCTCGAGAAATGGATCCTAACGAAATCAGAGATCCCTGGTTAACTTGTCAGAGAACCCAGGTTATCAGTTTTTGCTACGAACGTCGGACCATATATTTCTGCAAGTTTATTAGTGCCTGCAGAAACGATCGATTTGATACTAGAATATTGGATATGTATTATTTATTTAATATTAATAGCATGTGTAATTAAATATTTAGGAAGCAGGTCAGGTGGCCGAGCGGTTAGCGCGTCTGACTGCGAAGCCAATAACCGCAGCTCCGAATCTCGCTCTGGGCATGGATGTTTCTCTCTTGTATCTTGTGTGTGTGTTGAGTGAATGTGGCCCACCCTATGAACGGGCTTGTAGCAGTGAGGCGCGGGCAATGTTACTCGCCTCCGTGACTTTAGTTCACAGGTGCCCACTGGGTAACGCGAAATGAGTAACAACTCTGGCATCTTCTAAGGCGAAACGAATAAAGTTCAGTGCCTACCATTCGAAAAAAAAATATTTTGGAAAAACATCAGTGTTGGGGATATCAGGCAAGTGCGGTAGCTCATAGACGGTAGCTCACAGCCTAAAAAATCATATGCAAGAAATATTGGGCAAGTGTATGACATGTAATTGCCACACTTTCCTACCGGGCTATTCCTGTTAAGTATGAAAACCAAGGATTAATTATAATACCCACATTTTTTCAAAAAAGGATGCAAAATGTATATTATTTACAAGGCTTGATATATATTTCTCTTGCTTTTTTTCTTCTTCATAGAAGCAATTGAAAGTTAAGAGCCATCACTTGTCTAGCAATGCAAAGAAAAAGATACATAATAAATACTCAGAATACCTATTAAAGCGGTTATATGAATAGTAATATTCTCTGGAAAAATGAACATTCACTAATTTTGGACCTTTATAATTACGTATAAAGAGATTTCCAAACAAATCTGAAACTGCTAGTCTTTTTTCCTTTATTTTTAACCCATTCCTTCTCGTTCCCGTGAAAATGACTGGGTGAGGTTTGACCTTCTATTTCTCGCTCCCGTGATATTCCGGGGCTGGAGTGTTCAGTAGTAATGCGCCAATAAGAATAAAACTAATTCCTTTCTTTTGTCCGAAAAACATTTTATTTCTCATTTTACACACCAGATGGCAGTACCAGGATATTTTTAAGGTAGTTGCAGATAGTTTATTTTGAACTAGATGTCAGCACTAATCAAATACGTGTATAAAAAATAGGCACTTTTATGACCGCTTTCTTGAAAATTAACCGATCGTTAAGGGGTGAAATTAGATAAATAGACCTTGTCATTGAACCATTGTCAAAGAATTATTATTTAAAGACAAATTTTGTATGTTGCTATTAAAACTGTAATATAATGATTTCGTAGCTAACAGCCAGCCCAGAAAAGGCTAAGATTAATTTTTTGTCCATTTTAAACATATTCATTGGTGTAACACCCGCCTCATTTCTGAGATTTTCAAATTCAGTATTTATATATACATAAATAAAAGCTTTGTCTGGATTAGCCAACAATTCAGGATCACATTTTAATTTTGATATAATAGCTTTCTTGGTTTCATCGAATGCATTATCTATGCCAACAGCCGCATTAACCAGCATAACAACTTGACTTCCAGAAATAAATAGAATTAATATAAATGATATGTATCTTGCTGAACTCAAATCACCTGGTTTAAAAATTACATTTAAAGCATAACACACACTTATTAACTGATAGGTTAGTAAAATAATTAGTAGAGGATATAGTGTTTTGTTAGTTTTTTTGATTTTATAAGCAACTAGGGAATAGCATTCAGTAATTTCCATAACTGTTTTGGACGATGTACAGAATTTTGTCCCTGAAATTAATGATTGATTCATGAAATGTACATATCGGGAGTTCTCTGTTAGAGTCATATATATAATACCAGCTGCTGCATAAGGTATAATATCGAAAAAAGTAGAAGCTGTAAGTCCAACTACAAGTCTAAACGTTCGAAACGTTGTAGTGTTAGAAGCAAGCAATAATTCATCAGGTAAAATTCCAAACACAGAGGCAGAATTCGGTCGTTCAGTAGTCAAGGAAGAAACCGATCTAAATATGTTTAGTACACTCCGAAATATTACAAAGAGACATAAATAGTTGAACCTGTGAGAATGATTTTTTAGTTTGGAACTTAAATTGACATTCCTCATTTGAACAAATTTTCCATCGAAACAAATTAATTGGTTCAGTACTGCGCGTGAGGTAACACCTAAGACAATTATAAATAGAAATTCTACAGTGTGTATTATACCAATCCATTTTAAAGTTAAATCGCAATTCATAGTAAATACAAAGAAGTAAATGGCAGTATTGTATATTGATGTGATTACCCACAGAATGAAAATGAAATTTTGGAAATACTTTAGCAGATTGCGTCGTAAAATATTTGTTTTAATTGGTCTTATAGGGTACATACCGAACAATTTAAAGATGAAAAGCAGAATTCTCCACTCTTTATTACTAACAATGAACTCAAAAAAGTCACGTTCATTCGTTCTTGAAAAAACTGACAATTTACCAGAATTCATTTTGATTTTCGCAGGACTTTTTTAAAGTATGATAAACAATAAATAATAATAAAATAAATTATTACCTTGAGGAATCAATTAGTAATGGAACAATTCTGCGATGGTTTGAAAATAAATATTTCAAATTTTCCAGTTAACTTTTCAGTACTTCTCAGCTTAGTTTCTTAATTGAGTACAGCGTCGAGAAGTTAGAAATATTTATTGTACTGTTAGATGTATTTTATTGATTTATAATGCCTAAATGTTCCCTTTGAACACTACTCTTAAGCCTTCACTATAACTGTCCTATCACTGTGTTTCTATGAAGCTGTTGTTAGTATAGCTTACAGAAAATTGATCCGCAATCTGGCAGTCTTACACTGTATTAAAAATTGCGATGTCAAAGTCTATCTGTTATTCTTAAACGACCTTGAACGAATATTAAATAGGGTGCAAAGAGTGGAGTGGTGGAGCTGTGTTCAACTTTTCTTTTGCTTGAAAGACAACATATATAACATGTCATAACAGAGTTTTAATGTTCCATTTATGTATCTCATCCAAGCCATCACTTTCACTTTTCTACTGTTGCGTTTCTATGGAAATTTGAGAAACATTAAGGTCAGAACATTATTTACTTCTATTGATTACCATTTCTGTCTGTCACTATTCTAGGTGTAGTAATAAGAACTTAAGCATAGCTTAATTTGATAACTGTCATATAGTAATATCACTCGATAAAATCTAACGTTAAAATCCAAAATGTTAAATATCTACATATTTTGGTTTGATATTTGGACATATTTTGGAAATGCTAATGTATTTTTCATCGCAAAAGCACTTCTACAAGATTGGCCTTTGCGAATATAATTTAATATTCTATAGAACTAGTATTTAAAAGATGGTTTTCAATCTTAATTTAACATATTTGATTCTCAAACTCTCAATCGTAAATGACTGAGCTTGTCTCTGAGCAATTAGTTCATATCACTCGTTAAGCTGTTACTCTAATATCTGAAGATATATGCAAAAAATCCCAAAATAGCATATATATTAATAATATTCGAACAGATTAGGAAAAATACCAGTGTTGGGGATACTTGATATGGGGGCTTTTATTTTATAAATATCAGTGCCAAAAATATCGGTAATTGTATCCTAGGAAATGGACCGTATATTATTGCTAGATTAATTATACCTGCCAATTACGCTTTTATCCTGGTAATCTTGATAGGACATCAGTATAGTGTGTTCGCAAATGTTTCCTGACAAATGAACCATATATCTCTACTAGGTCATCTGTTCTTGGTGATTACACTTTTATATCTGGTACCCTGATCACACGTCTGCATAATGTATCAGCCAATGTCTCTCGAGAAATGGGTCCCTACGAAATGAGAGATCCCAGGTTAACTTGTCAGAGATCACAGGTTATGACTGTTTTCTAAAAGCGTTGGACAATATATTTCTGCCCGTTTATTAGTGGCTGCAGATACGATGGATTTGATATTAGAATATTGGATATTTATTATTTATTTAAAATTAATAGCATGTAATTACACTCTATAACAGAAAAATCGACGCACCAAGAAGCAATCATCCGATTGCTTTGAAATTTCGTATGCAAGAATGTTTTGACTCGATCAGGCTGGAATGATGCCGACTGGGGACGCTTAGTCTTTAGCGACGAATCCCGCTTCCAACTGTGTCCTGACGAACATCGAAGACGTGTTTGGAGACGCACAGGGAAGAGGGGGGGGGGAGATCATGCCTTCACTATTGCACGCCACACCGACCCTCAACAAGGCATTATGGTCTGGGGGTGCCAATTCCTTTGACAGCTGGACCCCTTTGGTCGTCATTAGAGGTACACTTACTGCACAGCGGTGTGTCGATGACATCCTAAGACCTGTTTTGCTACCGTTCCTTTTGCAGAGCCCTGGGCTGGTTTTTCAGCAGGACAATGCCAGACCACATACGGCACGTGTTGCTATGAACTGTCTGCAAGCTTGTCAAACTCTTCCTTGGCCTGCCAGATCACCAGATCTCTCTCCCATCGAGCATGTCTGGGATATGATGGGAAGGCGATTGCATCTGGCACGGAATGTTGATGACCTCGTTCGACAATTGGATCGAATTTGGCAGGAAATACCGCAAGAGACCATCCGGGAGCTTTATCGGTCTATGCCACGCCGTGTGGCAGCTTGTATCCAGGCTAGAGGCGGGTCAACACCTTATTGAACTTGTTACTGTAACTCTGCAATAAATTATTCAATTGCTCTGAAATTTTAATCATTTACTATTCTATACATTTTCTTCCTATCCACCAATTTTCGTTTCAATCAGACAACTCCTTCTTGGTTCATCGATTTTTTTGTTATAGAGTGTATTTGGGAAAAACATCAGTGTAGGGAATATCAGGCAAAGTATGTTATAGGCAGTAGCTCACAGCCTAAAAAAATCATATGTATAAGAAATATTGGGCAGGTGTATGACATGTAATTGCCACACTTTCCTACCGGGCTATAATTTAGGTTATTCCTGTTAAGCATGAAAACCAATGATTAATTATAATACCCACATTTTTTTTCAAAATGCGATTCAAAATGTATACTATGCTTGATATATAATTCTCTAGTTTTTTTTCTTCTTCACAGAAGCAATTGAAAGTTAAGAGCCATCGCCAGGAATACACTTGTCTAGCAATACAAAAAAAAGATACATAATAAATACTCAGAACACCTATTGAAGCGGTTATATGAATGATAATATTCTCCGGAAAAAATGAGCATTCACTAATTTTGGACCTTTATGATTACGTATAAATGGATTTTCATGCAAATATACAATTGCTAGTCTTTTTTCCTTCATGTTTAAATTAACTTGGCGAGATTAACATGTGCAATGTCAAAGAATTATTATTTAAAGACAAATTATATATGTTGCTATTAAACACGCAACAAAACAGAATACCAGATTTACTTTAACCTGACCTGCAGATCAATCATCAAAGACACTATCAAAACAACTTTGGAAGATACATTAAACCCACTTTAAATTTTCACTAACTCTGGCCGTCCAACTACCTTATGGATCAGCGTTTCCATTTCTCCTGAGTCAACTGTAATTTTCTCTCTTTAATTACTTCATTACCGGATCCGCGATTTTGATTCTCAGCCAGGATGACTATCCTTTAAACTGGACTTTTAGTGACTTTAAAATTTTTTAAATCTCATGGTGTTCTTAGGTTTGATTTGAACTGTCCTCGTCATTCACACCATTTTAATCCGCTTCTACTATTTCAACACTATTTTCGGAGATTTTACTATTTGTAACTTGTTTAATTGTTTCCTTTATAGTCAATTTGCTCTATGATTAGTTTTTAAATTTTATGCCATTTGATTGCCTCAATATAAGGGTCTGTTGACCTGGAATGGCAATTTATATTTTATTTTGCTTCTAATATTGCTGATGTTTTAAATTTTATCGTGCTTTTAATCCATATTTTAGGATCTGTTGACCTGGACTTTTCATGACATACATGCCAGATATATTTGTCATGTTTTCTTAAAGATATAATATTATGACTAATTGTAGATAGCTAATTTTGTTTAACAGTATTGCTCGTCCGCAAAGTTTACAGGCTGTTGCCATATGACTCTTGTATTTTATGTAATTTATGCAATTTATGTATTTTATGTTCTTTAATGTTCTTACTTGGTTTCAATAAACATTTACCCCCCTGCCCTGCATTGGGGCAGGTACGAGGTAAATATTTTCATATGTTGCTATTAAAACTGTAATATAATGATTTCGTAGCTAACAGCCAGTCCAGAAAAAGCCAAGATTAATTTTTTGTCCATTTTAAACATATTCATTGGTGTTACACTCGCCTCATTTCTGATATTTTCAAATTCAGTATTTACATATACATAAATAAAAGCTTTGTCTGGGCTAGCCAACAATTCAGGACCACATTTTAGTTTTGATATAATCACTTTCTTGGTTTCATCGAATGCATTATCTATGCCAACAGCCGCATTAACCAACATAACAATTTGACTTCCAGAAATAAATAGTGTTAATACAAATGATATGTATCTTGATGAATTCATATCACCTGGCTTAAAAATTACATTTAGAGCATAACACACGCTTATTAACTGATAGGATAGTAAAGTAATTAGTAGAGGATATAGTGTTCTGTTAGTTTTTTTGATTTTATAAGCAACTAGAGAATAGCATTCAATGGTTTCCATAATTATTTTGGGCGATGTACTCAGTTTTGTTCCTAATATCAATGATTGATTCATGAAATATATGATTCGTGAATTCTCTGTTAGAGTCATATATATAAAACCAGCTGCTGCATAAGGTATAATATCGTAAAAGTTAGAAGATGTAAGTCCAACTACAAGTCTAAACGTTCGAAACGTTGTAGTATTAGGAGCAAGCAATAATTCATCAGGTAAAATTCCAAACACAGAAGCAGAATTCAGTCGGTCAGTATTCAAGGAAGAAACCAATCTATATATATTTATTACACTCCGAAATATTACAAAGAGAAATAAATAATTGAACATGTGAGAATGATTTTTTAGTTTGGAACTTAAATTTACATTCGTGATTTGAACATATTTTCCATCGAAACAAATTAATTGCTTCAGTGCTGCGCGTGAGGTAACACCTAAGACAATTATAATTAGAAATTCTACAGTGTGTATTATACCAATCAATTTTAAAGTTAAATCGCAATTTATAGTAAATACAAAGAAGTAAATGGCAGTATTGTATATTGATGTGATTACCCACAAAATAAAAATGAAATTTTGGAAATACTTCAGCAGATTGCGTCGTAAAATATTTGGTATAATTGCTCTTATAGGGTACATACCGAACAATTTAAAGATAAAAAGCAGAGTTCTCCACTCTTTATTATTTACAATGAAGTCAAATAAGTCACTTTCAGTCTTCCTTGAAAAAACTGGCAATTTACCTGAATTCATTTGGATTTTTATAGGATTTTTTTAGAACTATGATAAACAATAAATAATAATTAAAAAAATTATTACGTAGGGGAATCAATTAGTAATGGAACACTTCTAGGATGGTTTTAAAAATAATTATTTCAAATTTTCCAGTCAACTTCTCAGTACTTTTCAGCTTAGTTTCTTAATCGAGTACAGCGTCGAGAGGTTAGAAACATTTATTGTACTGTTAGATGTATTTTATTGTCTTATAAAGTTTAAATGTTCCATTTGAACAATACTTTTAAGCCTTCACTACAACTGTCCTATCACTGTGTTTCTATGAAGCTGTTGTTAGTATGGTTTATAGAAAATTGATCCGCAATCTCACAGGCTTTCACTGTATTAAAAATTGCGATGTCAAAGTCTATCTGTTATCCTTAAGCGGCCTTGAACGAATGTTAAATAGGGTGTAAAGAGTGGATTTGTGTTCAACTTTTCTATTGCTTGAAAGACAACATATATAACATGGCTAAACAGAGTCTTAATGCTCCATTTATATATCACATCCAAGCCTTCACTTTCACTTTTCTACAGTTGCGGTTTTATGGAAATTTAAGAAACATGAAGTGTAGAACATTATACACTTCTATTGATAACCATTTCCTTCTGTTACTATTTTAGGTGTAGTAATAAAAACTTAAGCATAGCTTAATTTTGTAACCCTCATATAGTAATATCATTCGATAAAATCGAACGTTAAAATCCAAAATGTTAAATATCTACATATTTTGGATTAGAAATGCTAATGTATCTTTTATCGCAAAAGCACTTGATTCTGCATGATTGGCCTCGCGAATATATTCTAATATTCTACAAAGCTAGTACTTAAAAGATGATTTTTAATCTTAATTTAACATATTTGATTGTCAAACTCTCAATCGTAAATGACTGAGCTTGTCTCTGAGCAATTAGTTCATATCATTCATTAAGCTGTTACTCTAATATCTGAAGATATACGTAAAAAATCCCAAAACAGGATATATATGTATGACAGTAATCTTATAGACGTTTGAAGACTTTGACTAAAGCACTATTTCACTTTCTAAATATCCCGAAAAAGACTTAACTTCTTAATCTGCGTTAAAAATTTTGACGACAATCGTCCTTCGAAACTTAACGGTTTATGAAACTTAAAGTCATCTAAAGATTTCAATTTCAATTTTTTAGAAAAAAAAGAATGTTTTATATCATTATTTGTTACAAGCATAATACTCATGCTCATTGTTTCGCCTAGCTTTTTTTTTAATTTGCTAAGCTCTTAGTTAAAGGCTTCACTTAATTGAAGGAAAACATAGACGTGTTCCATCATTTCTTTAAAAAAAGAATTCAATGGAGATTACTGTCTAACAAACACTTATTCAATTTTGCTAATACTATTGATGTGTTGATTTTTTTAATAGCTGAATCTTGTGTAATATAATGAACCATTAAGAAAATTAAAATCAATTTGAAAATTATTTTGGAAACAGTTTACTATTCATGTAATTTTGAGAACTATATTTGTGGTATATAAAAATATTTTTGTTATTATGTAAAATTTTCTAATGGATAATTTAAAAATGTAAGAGTAACACACACAAATATATATGTATAGACACTTTCTATCCACAATAAGTATTTGGACACACATGTAAATGAGGTCCTGATCTACGTCATACTTTCTGTAATTAAATGTTGGGTTGAAAACAGTATTGGAATTAGCCGCATGCACGGTAAAAACCACGAAATTCAAAGCTGTCAGACTTCGAGACTAATAGTCAAATTCACTTTATACCTATAATAAGTATTTGGACACACATGTAAATGAGGTCCTGATCTACGTCTCACCTTTTTTAATAGTAGCAACTGTTTAAGAGTTTTTAAGGTCTGTCGAGTTTTGAAATTTGTTCGGTTTCTGTCATTTCAAAGATTAAAGTTAAATTAATTTCAGAAAAATTCCTTATTGAACGAATTTTGTTCTTTGTAAACATGTTCAATATTTTTTGTAGTTTCTTTATATTTTAAGTACTTTGTTGTTCTAAAATCTAATTTAATTTACTACATTTTAAATTTACAGAGGCGAAGTGTACCCCCTTTTTTATAATTTTAGAAATAAAACTAAAAAAGTATTTTCCATTTATATCTTGTCAAAAGTATAATACTTCATGGACAAGTTATTGTAAACAATTGTTCAATTATGCCAATATTATTGATTAGTTGATTTTTCATTCGTCGTACATTTTACAGTAAAAGGTACATTTAAGAAGATTAAAATCAACACGATGATTAATTCGTAGAAGCAAATCAGTTTTACAAGTAATTGAGACTTTAATGCTTGTTTGTTATTTGTAATACACTAATAACTTTGATGTCTTATCACTTAGATTAAATATGTGTATTACCCTGATATGTTTTAATGTTTGTTTTTTCTAGTATGTAGTTTGATAGTTTTATTTCACAGTGTATTCACATATTTTTCCTATTTTTAACTCTTTTTATTTTACGTTCATTTGGAATTAAGTATTTTTTTACGTTTTTTTAGATGGAGACATTTTTATACGTTAGTATTTTAAATTTAAGATTTGAGGCAATGAATTTTTAATTAGTTTAAGAGATACCCGATTAGTATACTGAAAAAAAATTTCGAACATCTTAACACCAAAAATAGTTGCCAATAATTTACAGCAAAGTAGTGTACTTCTACATTTAGAATGTTCTGTTGCACTACTTGTATAAAATGAACACCGCTGTCATTCTTTACATTTAGTAACACTACGATTTATAATTTCTAGTAACATAGGATACATATAAGAATTTTGCAAATGTACCTTTGCGATTAAATATAAAGTAATAATCCCTAATTTAGAATGACCTATGCACTAATTCATAATATTAAAATTTGTTAATCAAACTTACGTTTAACACAGAGAGAACAAGAAAGACGAACTTGAGCAAGGCTAAACAGAACAAAAGCTCATGGATATCATTTATGATATAATCATTTAATAGAGTTCACAGAGGTTTAAAAAATTAGATATAGTTACCCTAATTACCAAACTATAAACTTATATACTACTTATTTTAACGACGAACAATAAATCCTTCAATCAAATCACACCAAATCACAAACAACAACAAACTTGGGATTGCGAACACACTTTCTGGTGATGAAAAAAAAAGCATGCCAACAATAGGGGTTTTTGGAAGGAAAAAATAACTCTCGCTTTGTGTGAATGAGAGAAAATTAAAGTTTTTTAAATTTTAAAAATTTTGATTTAAGTTACACCTTTTAAATCGTATATAAACTCTCAGTTTGGTGTTAACTGGGAATAAAGTGTTCAAACAATCGATCGAATAGATCCCGAGAAATTGAATTTTGAAAAAGTCGTACAGTTAAAATTCGTTTTCTCAGAAACTATTCAACCAATTTCGCACCAGATTTTGTATTATCCCATGTAAAATTATATTTCTTAGATTGATGCAAGATATTACATACCTAACAATTCAAATTTTTCTTCCACTATTAAATGAAAATTAATAAATATTTACTAAAAGTGATTCTTGCTCAGAAATATATTTCTAAAAGCAAATTTAATACTTGTGTGCAGAAATTTATCAATGCGCTTGAAAAGTTCTCCATGTAAGGCGAAATATGCAAAAAAATAAAATAAAATTGAAGTGTCCAAACTTTGGATTGTTTTCCTGACCAAATTATGGGGACCATATTTCCCAGATTTGAGGCTACCCTCTATTTTCGGGGGTTCAGAATCTGAATCGCAAAAGAAAAAACGATGTTTATTCAGAGAAAGTACTTTTTGGGTATGATTTCGTAAATTAAAATATAGTTCGCGCTAATTAATTAGCATATTTGAGGTGACTCTCTTGAATCATTAAGATTGAGTCTTCTTAGAACGTGAAGATCCGATCATTAGATCAAAAATAATTGATAGCGACGAGTAAATTTTTTTTTTTTTTTGCATTGACAACCTTAGTCAACCTACTCATTTTTTTGTCACTTGATGCTTAAATAAGCATACGTATGAAGATAAATCATTTTTATTTAATAAGGGTCGAAAAAAGTTTGAATTGCAAGTTTTTCCTTACTTGTTCGTTGAGTTTTTGCTTCTCTTTGAACTTAGTAATTTTAAATGATAATTTTCACAATTTGAACAAAACCTGTTAACAATTTTTGAGAAATTAAAAAATTGAGAGTACGGATTTTTTTAAATTTCATAACTCTACTTAGCCGATTTCGTTCACGTTTTGAAATTTATAATTTAAAATTACATAACTTTGCAAAAATGTGCTTTCCTTTGATTTAATTTTTTTAAAAATGAAATAAAAGATAATATTTAAAATTTATTTTTCACTGGATCTATAATAATAATAATTATAATAATATAATAATAATATATTTTTGTACGGATAAATATTTTTTTGTGTAAAATATTTTTTTCCTTTGTTTAAAAGTTTTCACGATATTGCGAAAAGAAGCAGAAAATGAAAATAAAATTGCCGATCTTCGGACTAAGCTATTGGGGCATATTTTGCAAATTGCACCCCCGTTGTGACACTGAAATTGACACTTAGTATGTCATAATGTGCCATTGAGGCGGCTACTATATATAGCCTCCTAACTCACCTGGACTGAGGTCAGCACTCTTTTTTTGCATTTCTTCCTACTTGTCATTTTTGCGACTATACATTTTGCTTAAAAATTAGCATATTCAGTTCCATTTTTAATCATATCCTGTTACTGTACTTAAATGCGACTATATTTCGGAACTATTTCGATCCGAAATGAGTTATTATTTACCGAAAATGTTTTGCAATTTTACTACAGAAATTCATTCATGTTCTATTTAATATATCGGTTAAAAATATTCAGATGGAATAGTTTGATTGGCTCTAATTTTATTTTGTTATAACGAGTATTTTAAACACAAAAAATGACTTTATGCCGGAAAGTGGCTAAGTATATAATTTTTAAAGTAAAAATATAATTCATTAAATATTACATTGGGGGACAATTTTATTTTTCTTGTTCTCAGTTGCATGATGTTTTTTTTAACTGATATATTTACATCGCCGATTTTAAAATTGCAATCGATATCTAAATCGATATTTTTTTCAAAATGCACAAGCTTAAAAACGTTATATGTATCAGTAGGTCGCATAAATGTTGAAACAAATTTCTAGGGAAGTTAGAGCACTTAAGCAGGATTAAAAATGCATGCAAGCACATGCCCGGAAATGTCGTCATACGCCACTAAGCGCAATTCTCCATAATGAGCTATCTCTTCGTGTGCTTCTTAATACGTCATAATAGGAGAAGCGCCCCTAGCC
Organism: Parasteatoda tepidariorum; assembly: GCF_043381705.1. NCBI lineage: Eukaryota > Metazoa > Arthropoda > Arachnida > Araneae > Theridiidae > Parasteatoda > Parasteatoda tepidariorum. The sequence continues at coordinate 35,117,579 of NC_092213.1, read as the reverse complement.
GCGGGCGATGACATTTCCTGTCATATCTTCCTAAGCAATTTTAAGTCTTATGACGTTTTCTAACTCCCCTAGAAGCTAGTCACTAAATTTACGTTACCTTCTATTATACACAACGCTTTTAAACGTGTAATTTTCAAAAAAATAGACTGAAAATGTAATTTAAAAAAAAAGATGTATAGCTTTGGGAGCAAAACTAAACTCCTATACCCGAATTAGGTACTTGAACTACTTGTGTAAGAGCCAAAATTTTTCCCAATTGCTGTTATTTAATATTACTTATTTCTAATATTAAATTTTATATTAATAGTGGAATACAGGTCATGAGACATTTATAATCAAAACATTAAGTAAATAGTGAAAGTTTACTATGTTTGCCAAATATATCGATTTTTCTCTCATTTTCTGATGACAAAGTACTTAACTTCATCCAAGAGTCAATAAATTATCTCGAAATAAGTTTGTCAAACTAGGAGCGGATTTTTTTTTATAAAGATTGATACCCCTGATTGATGTTTGCTCTATAAACTTTTAAAGCCCATTTATTATTTGGATTAGGTGATATTTCTTTTAGCCTCATATTTGTACGACGTCTACTCTATAGAACGTGCTGCACAATGGTCGGAGCTCGGAAAAAACTGGCCAAAAGTCAAAAATTTAAATTGCTCATAACTACTAATCATTAGTGTTCTTTAGTCAATAAAAATATAAAGAATAATATGAAATATTTCATTAAAACAATAACCTAATTATTATTATTTTCTAACCGCCGTTGAACAGCAGAACGAATTTTGGGTTTGTTACTATTAATGTTCAACTCCATAGGCTTGTAATTTTGAACCCAATCTAGAGAACAAGAGAACTCCTGGGTCAAGCATTGAGAGAAATTTGCTTTCGTGAAGAACTTTTCGTTGGAACTAACCCGAATTTGTGTTACTGGAGAGGAAAACCATGAAAATCTTCCATGTTTAGCTTAAAGCCACGGGCACTCTAATTCATGATCAGCTCTACGACTGAGGATATTTTACATCAGCACTGTGGTCGGTGCGAATTGGGTGCGGAAATCGTATAGACCATTCATCGCTGGGATTCGAACCCGTTACCCTTCATCGGAAGGCGAATGCTCTATACTCTGAGCCACCATGGCTCTAATTGTTATTATTGTATAGTCTATGAGTCTTAAGATTCGTAAATTTTGATAATAAGCAGAAATTGACTTTTTATAAGGCGTTCCTGTGGAACAGTAGTTTAAAGCATCGCTCACACTGTTGGTTTCTGAGCTGGGAGCAGTGAATTCGATCCTGACAGCAAAAAAAACAAAAAACAAAAACCGGCGTGTTCACGACAAATTTAACAGTATAACAAGGTACACGTTAAATTTGTCGTGTCTAAAAGACTTCTCATGGGTTGTGAGATGGAAGTTTGGAGAGAGGGGTATCAGCTCAGATACTGTCCTCGTCGTCTGACCAGGATGCATAGTATCATGGCGGTTAAAAGATAGAGCTCTAAAATTGAAATTAGGTGCTTGGTCATGTGGGTGATGATGAGTTACTTCATATCTTTTTATTTTTATTACTATAATAAAAAATATCATGTTTAATTTCTTAATAATTGTTTTACTAAAATTTAGAAAAAAAAGATATTCCTTAAATACCATTATACAACTATTATTCAACATATTTTGTTTCCTTTTTTATCAATAAAAATTACGGTTTATGAAATTTTTTTTGTTCCATAAAATTTTACGATAGAAATAGAAAGTTATGGTAAAAGTGCAGGTATTTTTTACCGCAATTTCATTTGTAGAGGAGTCGACGCTTAGGCAGGTATTAGAAGCACGAAACTGTATTGTTTGACTGTATTATTTATAATTAATTTAGAATTGTATTATTTAAAATCAATTTGGAATGCAACTTATATTTATTTCAAAATTTTTTATATTCGACTAAAAATTTTTGACGACGTCTCTTACAATAAACTTGAGAATTTACTGTACTTCTTTTCTAGTGGTATAAATTTCATTTGGAAACATAAATCGGAAATAATTATTTTTTTTACCTCAAACTCCGTAATTAGCATCACTAATTAATTTATATTTTTCTCCTTAATTACAGTCATTACTCTTTAAAATTATTAATGCATCAAGAAACTTTAATTATTCGGAATCCACTCTTGAAACAAGAAATGATAAAAAAAAATGTTCTAGGTTTCAAAAAAGTATTTAATTATCCTCATTATTAAGACAGGAAAAGTTTTCGCGCTCGATGAGTTGAAGTAAGTAAATAAAATCTTTCGTTTTGTACATCATTAAATACATTTTAACTGTTTCTACAAATTAGTATTTTGAATTACATTTACTTTTCGTATTTATTGAATAGAATGTAAAAAATCATACCTATGAGAATATAAACACTAAGATTAAAAGAAATAAAATATAATTTTGATTAAATTTTAGAATTATTTTAAGGTCTGAAGATAGCAAAGTGTGTGCCGTACTAAACCATTATTACCATTTTTTGGTATTTTACACTGTTTGAAGTTTCTAGGAAAATATGGTTGAATAACAATTTATTTAATTGTGTTTTAACCATATTCAAACAAAACAAGTCAAATAACCATAAATAAGAGGGTATTCTAACTGTTAAGTGTGAGAAAAACGGTTTATTAAATGCTTTCACCTAATACGGTTAAGAAACCAGAGGTTAAGACACCACAACGGTTAAGACACCACAATAATTCCTAGATTTTCTTGAACACACTCTGAGTGTCCAGTGTCCTCCTCTCCCTAATTTGTGACCCCGAACTATTGGAATACGATACTCTTACTCACGCATAGATGGCAGCACCATGAATCTGCATATCAAAAACAGTCAAGTATTACTAATCTTTTAGGATACTTGAATCACGCTAATAAACTAATTAAACCATATTACGTGGTTCATTTCATGAAACACAACTCATCCACAACCTAGCTTTAATGTCCAGTTAAATTACTTTTTTTAATGGTTTTCAAACTACGCTAGTTGTAAATGGTTAAAATACCGAATAGTTTTGTAATCATGTTTTTAAATCATACTAGTTGGAACAGTTTTTAAATCATACTAGTTGCATTTTTTGAAGCAGTTGTTTCAAAACTGTGAAGGTTTAAAAGCGCTATTTTTAAAAAACAATTTCTAGAAGTTAAACATGATCTCAATCGTAAGAATTATTTTTGGAAAATAAGTATAAGCTTTTGAATAATTCAATGAGATATATTTCTTAAAAAAAATTGGGATTCTTTTAGAAAATTTATGTTTAGTATAATACAAGGAATTCTGCAATTAAAGATGAATTTGTTTTTGAATAAAAGTTTAGGCAAAATCATTAGTCATTGAATTTGCAGAAATAATATTAAGAATACGGGTTTTTATCTCTTATAGGGACCATGTGTTTTTGATTGTTTTTTTAAATTGTTGCCAACACGAGAAATAATCCCTATAACTTATTTGTACGAATTTTAATATCTGGATGTATAGTCAAAAATATTGACATTTAACAATAAATCGTGATATTTTTCAATTTAAGGGATTTATATTATTTTTATATTGATCAATAATTTCGCTATCCAAATAAGATTCATCAACATTCAGAATAATATTGCATGCAATAATTATCGCTCTCCATAATATTCGCGATATTATCTTTTCGACATGTCATCTATAATGATCGTGATATTATCTTATTAGATGTGACACTGTAATCGTTAATGAAATCTATTTTCTCGTATATAGAGAATTATCATTGTATAACTTTAGCGTATTATCAGTAAATAGTGACCTGTATGAACCCATAATCTGGCGTTGCTCCTACATTGCAACAAAACTTTTGGTGCATAATTGCCAACATAGTTGGTGTTGAGATAAACTAAGCTTTCTTTGCAGTGCATGTAGCGATAATTTTTGATTTACATTTTCACTGTTATAATTTTATTTGTTTATTTGTTCATTTCTGTTTGTTTTTGTACTGACAACACATATTTTCATGCGCATTAGAATCAATTTAAAGACTTCATAGTAGAAACATTTCGTTTGAAATACAAGCACATTTTTAGTAATATATTCGTAAGAATTCAATCAAATAATTGTTATTGTGTCAATTTTATTTAACCCTTTTCACTATAACTACAGTTTAATAGTATTTAGTTTGCATAAATTGTGGCAACTATGCACCAAAAGTTTTTACAGAAGACGTACTGGCTAACTTCATGGTCTTGATAACTAACTTGATAAGTACTGGAATATACAGGTATATCTACTGAAATTCATACTTGTTGGAGTATATGTTTGAGAAAAATTGTTCTTTTTATGTTGATACTTGCAGTTTTGAGAGAAAAAAAATTGCCAAAAAGAGCAGCTTGCAATGATAACAAACGACACAAAATGTTTCTCACGCAAGCACAAAATGTTTGAAACACAAGCACATTTTTAGTAATATATTCGTACGAATTCTTTCAAATAATTGTTATTGTGCCAATTTTATATAACCTTTTTCACTATGACTACAGTTTAATAGTATTTAGTTTGCATAAATTGTGGCAACTGTGCACCAAAAGGTTTTACAGAAGACGTACTGGCTAACTTCATGGTCTTGATAACCAACTTGATAAGTACTGGAATATACAGGTATAGCTACTGAAATTCATACTTGTTGGAGTATATGTTTGAGAAAAATTGTTCTTTTTATGTTGATACTTGCAGTTTTGAGAGAAAAAAAATTGCCAAAAAGAGCAGCTTGCAATGATAACAAACGAAACAAAATGTTTCTCACGCAAGCACAAAATGTTTGAAGCACATTTTTAGCACAAGCACATTTTTAGTAATATATTCGTACGAATTCTTTCAAATAATTGTTATAGTGCCAATTTTATATAACCTTATAACTACAGTTTAATAGTATTTAGCTTGCATCAACACCAAAAATTGTGACAACTAAGCACCAAACGTTTTTACGTACTGGCAAACTTCATGGTCGTAAAAATTGCCAAAAACTAAAACTGTTTCTTTAAAAAGTTTCCCAAATATACCCTAGCAACAATTTAACTTTGGCCCCAGTTGGGCTCAAAATTAAAACAATATGTATCCCATATGAACACGTATGGAGGGACCACTATTGGGATGGTTAGATCTTTTAATATTCTAATATCGGCCTTTATGGGATCTATAGTGACCGAATAATAAATATTAAATATCGGGTGAATCTGACAATTCTATATAGAGCTGATATTGGTTGTAAAGTGGCTGTAAAATGTCGGGTGAGTTAGACAATTCTATGTAATCCAATATCAAAAAATAACGACTCTTTCAACCATTATTGAGACAAGATTAGTGAATATTGGTCCATATATAGCCCAAGTTATTTTGCTGCTAGGTTACTAGTGTAGCTAGAATAAAAAGGAAATATCGTTTTAAAATTATTAGACTTGACTACATAGCTTTGTTATGTAGATTAGAAAGCACTATGACCCATAACTTTTTTTCTTCTTAAGCATTATTTTTTTAAGGGGTTATAGTACTCAAATGACCAAAATATTGATATTTTTTTATTACTTATAATAAAACTTCAAACTATTTCAAATGCACTGAAAAAAAAATCATCTCTCTATCTACATTTTTAAAAAAGTTTGGAATGATTTTAGATTGCCCTAAAACAGAAACTTGATCAGCAGACAGACCTTACTCATAGATGATAATTTTGCGTTTTTATCTTAATTAAATCCCTAAGGAATTTTTTATATTTAAGATAAAACTTTGAAGAAAACTTTTTCATCTTAAATATTATACACTTGTTTAAACTGTGCATGGAATAAGTATTTTATGCGGTATTTCAATTTTTACAACATGTTATATATACCTAACAGGAGTTTTTAACTTTTTTTTTCTACTTTCTTTACAAAATATATTATAAAAAATGTTCTAATCGATGTATCAACAAATAATTGCACAAAATTGGTAAGATGAATATTGTAAGCACTAAGAAAAAAAATTTTTTTTTGAAAATATATTAAAATAAAAAAAGTCTTAAAGATTTAAAAATTTTGAATTTTTTCAATTTTTATTTTAAATTTTAAGAAAATTATGCAGTTTAACTATTTTTTGAAGATAAATTATTGATTATAATTTAAATGAGTATATAAAGCATCCAAAAAATGCAATTGCAATTACACCTTTATTTAAAGCAAACGCTGAAAGCAAATGCTGATGCATCTGAATAAAACACATAAGCAGATATTACTTTGAACAAAAGTTATACTTTTATGCAGGAGCTCTTTAAAAGAAGACGAAATGGACACAGATTTAAGAAATGAAAAACTTCGGCAAAAGCTGCCTTACAAGCTTAAAAACAAAGCCTTTCCAAACAAAGGAAGTGAAAGAAGTAAAAAAAAGTTTTTTTTTCTCGTTTCTTTTCCAACCTAACAACTTCATTTGCGAAATGCGTTTTATTTCAGAGATAACAACGTTCGAAAAATGCGCTTATCATTCTAGAGTAGAGGGAATAATGAAGGGAGGCTTTCATTAGCATTTTTGCAACTAAGATTCAAGATAATGTGCTTTTCCTCGTCGGGAATGTTGATTTGCATATTTCGCCATTTTCTTTGCTTATCAGCCGAAATTTTAATCAAATTGATTGGGCAAGAAATCTTTGATAAAAAAAGTCAGACAAAAGTATTCTATTTGGTAATGGATAACTCGATTTTCATCATTAGTAAAAATTCATTTTTTTAAGAATTCATTAAAATTAGTTTTTAATGAATATTATCTTCTTTTGATCTTCAAGATTTTTTTCAATTACTCGAGGAAAAAGTAGTGAAACGATGAAATTAGTTTTTTTTTCCAAATTTTAATCAGGAAAAAGTTTTATTTTTAATTATATGCTATAGTTTTCATCTTCATTTTATCACCCAGCGTTGATAAGTCAGTATTTTTCTTGTGTAGCTTTTCTTGTTGTCATGTAGCTCTTTCTTGTCTACATAATATTGTTTGAACCAAGAGTAAAATATTGCAGCATTTAACTTTTATTAAATGCAACTTTTTTGTGTACAAGTGTATTCTTGTGTAGCATTACTTGTTGTCACGTAGCTTTTATTGTGTACAGGTGCATTCTGGAGTAGTTTTACTAGTTGTCATGTAGCTTTTTTTGTGTACATAATGTCTTTTGAATCAGGAGTGAAATATTGCAGTATTTGACTTTTGTCAAATGTAGCTTTTCTTGTGTACAGGTGTATTCTGGTGTAGTTTTACTTGTTGTCACGTAGCTTTTCTTGTGTACAGGTGTATTCTGGTGTTATTTTACTTGTTGTCCCGTAGCTTTTTCTTGTGTACATGATATCTTTTGAGTCAGGAGTCAAATATAGCTTTTCTTGTGTAGTTTTTCTCTGTAATATGTAGCTTTTTTGTGTGCACATAATATCTTTTGATCCAGCAGTGGAATATTGCAGCATTCGACTTTTGTTTCATAAAGTACAATGAAAGTTTTTTTAAAAAATCTGTTATTATCTACAATTTCAGTGTACAGAGAAACTAACTTTTTAATAAATTATCAAACTATACTACTCAAGTTAATGGCAATTTTATCATTATGTCCCAAGACAAAAGTTAAACAACTTATAGTGATTTTGCAAGACTCAATATAAAAATTTAATTATAATTATTATGATATAAAAACTGAAATATATAAATTATAAAAGAAAAAAATCATGATAATATTATCACATTAAGTATACGCAGCATAGAATGTCTCATACGAGTCATTCTACATTAATTCATAATTTAAAATGGATTCTCTTATGAATTTTAAGGAAATAGGAAATAGCTATCAATGGACCATAAGAAAAATAAGTGTAGTAAATACCGGCCAATGGCTCCTATCCTTAAACATTAGTATAGGGAATACCGGAGAAAGTCTTTCGAACATTGCTAACATATTGCAACCAAATAATTAGTACTTTCCAGCTATGCTTTCATAAATGTCCAAAAAGCTTGTAAAATAATTGACTTGATATCAATGGGCATGTTTATTTGAAATTAAATACATGCAATTATGTATACTAGGAAAAATATCAGAGTAGGAAATATCAGGCAAGAGAATGCATGCTTGCCGGATTATTATTTCCGTAAATCTTGCTATTAATAATAAACAGTGATTAATACAACATAATAATTAATTACAACATTTAATACAAATGTAATAAAAATGTTTATTCACAGTGCTTTTCATAAGATGGATTAAGCATGGCAGACTGGTTCCTTGGCCACCACGCTCTCCTGTTTTTAGCAGCATGGATTTCTTTCCATTGGGTGCATACGTACAGTACGTACACATGTAGATTCCGAAAAGGATCTGGTTGCCAAAATCGTCTGTACAACTATGGGTATGCAACAAAATCCAGGTGTATTTGAGCAAGTCAGTCCAATTCATGGGCCGAGTGTGCAACGTATGCATCGCTAGCAATGGTTGAAGCTTTGAACATCTTTTGTGACATTTTAACATGACATCTAAAACAGCACGCGTGATATCTTTGACCAATAAATATTTCAGTTGATCTCAGTCTTGTGTCTGTTTCTTTGACCTGTCATACTACTTTTCCATGACGTTTCCGACCATGGGTTGGTGCACAATTCTAGATGCATGTGATGTAACCAACGTCCCCTTAAAGTTTGTTCCGATAATCCTGGTTTCCTTTTACACTTATGCGAAACTAGGTGATACAAAAAATATTGATGTATAACAAATATTCCGAACTATTATCAAAAGTCAGAATAGCCAGAATGGCGGACATTCACTTATTTCGGATATTTTCAGGTGCAAGCATGTGTGTTCCAGACGCAGACGCAGGTGCGTAAACGCAGATGCAGTGATTACCAGACACAAATGCGTGAACGCAGATGCAGTGATTATTTATTATATTATTTCTTATATTATTTCCTACATTATTCTTTTGTTGGCAACATATTTTGTATATATATATTTTGTGTACACTTGTGATAGTAAAAGAGTTTGTTCTATGAGATACTTGTTTTAGTGTTGATTGTAATTAGAAACATTTACGTTTACAACCAACACATTTTGGTGCCGAAACAACTCGGTTTAAAATTAAATACGAATCAGATGAATAATTTACGCAGTCACTCTTTTAAAAACTAGCGAAACGTCAAACATCAGTATTACTCAATGATGGAGAATCAAAACGATAAAGAACTTGGCAATAGTCTGGCACTTTTGAAAAGAAAAAGAAGAACAGTGCGAGGTAATGTTACTCGATTTACTACGCAATTAAATTCCGATCTTTATGCAACCTCTGACACTTTAAATGAAAATGTCGAATATATTAGTCATCGGCTTTCCGATTGCTTGTTAGAAATGAAGAGATTGGATAATGACATTCATAGTTTATTAACAGATGGCGATTATGACAATGATATTATTCAATGTGAAGAATACGTGGATAATGCCGAACTCGCTATCTTTAAAGCAAAAAAATTTGGTAGTAGAAATAATTTTGAATTTAATACGTTCCAATCGCTAGAAGTAACCGTTTCTCAAATACCTGTTACACAAGTACCCGTTATGCAATTACCCGTTTCTCAATCTCACACAGTGAAACTTCCTACTATTAAACTCGATACGTTTCGAGGTGATATTGAACAATGGCAGTGTTTCTGGGAACAATTTAAATCTTCTATTGACGATAATAATAGTCTATCATTAATTGATAAACATGTGTTTTTGCGAGGATATTTAGAAGATGAACCAAGGCGGTTAGTTGACGGAATCAGTGTTAGTGCCGGCACATATGAAACTACAAAAGCTCTTCTTCAAAACCGATATGGCGACAAAAACAGAATAATTCAAGCCCATTTAGACTTTTTGGAAAATATTTCGCCAATACGTAATCCCACTCCTATTGCATTGAATGAAGTATTTATAGAATGCAACAGAAGACTAAACGCTTTAACGGCTTTAGGAGAGGATATCAACGCTTACGGGCGCGTTTTAGCTCCAAAAATTTTACGTGCCTTTCCGGATGATATTTGTCGCCGATGGATCATTTACGCAAAAAGAGAGAAAATATCTGAAGGTGATATGAATAAACTAGTGCAATATTTATCTGAAGAAGTAGAAGGTGCTCTCACAACACTAAAAATTCGAGGTGAGCAAAACTTTGATTACACATTTAAAACATCTAC
>NC_092213.1:35069680-35106739 GCF_043381705.1 Parasteatoda tepidariorum | reverse complement strand
ATGATGATGGACATTTGCAGCTAGAGAATGAAATTGTGGTCTATCAATTTACACGTTTACCCTTTGGATTAACCAGCAGCCCATTCCTTCTTTCAGCTACACTTGACGAATTATGCTGCATGTACTCCAACATTTATCCCACAGCAGCTAAACATCTAAAAGGCAATATTTTCATGGATGATTTCGTTGTGGGAGTTGATTCAGAAATCGAAGCGAAGACCCTATTTCACGAAATGCAAGAACTCACGAGTCTTATAAGCCTTCCCTTAGCGAAATGGAGTACCAACTCACAAGTTTTGAAAAACGAATGGAAGAAAGAAAAAATAAAGTTTAAAAGTAAGACTCAAGTCTTAGGTGTTCATTGGGATACAGAAGAAGATTCGTTTCATCAAAATATTAAGGAGCATGACCACGATTTATTTAAGGAACCGATCACTAAACGCTTACTTCTGAAAACAATCTCAAAGATTTTTGATCCCTTGGGAATTTTCTCACCATCTACTGTAATAGGAAAAATTCTCTTTCAAGATACATGGCTATGCGGTATTGAATGGGACGAACTTTTACCCCCATCTATCGCATCAAGGTTTTCAAAATGGATTATAGACTTACCACATTTAAACAACATTCGAATCCCCAGATGGATTGGAATATCTTCTGCCGATGTTTCCATTCACGTTTTCTGCGATGCTTCGGAACGTGCTTACGGAACAGTGTTATATGTACGATTCACAGAAGATACTAAATTTCATGTTCGAATGGTTTGCAGTCGTAATAGACTTTCTCCTCTGAAAAGAATAACACTTCCCCGCTTAGAGCTGTTAGCCGCATTAATGGGTGCTCGATTACTCCATTATTTTTGTACAGAAACTAAACTGGATAGGAACACAGCGACACTTTGGAGTGACTCAACAGTTGCCTTAAATTGGATACAAGGTGATCCAAATAGTCGACCACTTGTCTCGTGGTGTTGCACCAACAGAGCTTAAATCATTGGATCTTTGGTGGCTAGGACCAACCTGGCTAACACAATCATCAAAGTTTTGGCCTTCAAAACAACTGAGTGACGCTAATCCAGATATTTATGCTGAACTACGTAAACCAGCTTCTCAATCTTTACTGATAACTTCTTATCAACCTCTTACTGATATATCGCGCTTCAGTTAATATATGAAACTTCTTAGAGTTACAGCATGGATATTTCGCTTCTTGTATAACTGTCGATCCAAGCAACGCATTTCTATTGACCTCACATGTGATGAGCTTAACACAGCAAAAAACTACTGGATTCTCACAGTGCAAAAGCAATGCCTTTTGGCAGAGCTTAACGCTTTATAAAATAATTCCCCTTTGCCAAAATCTTCAAAAATTAGCCGCTTCAACCCATTTCTTCAAGAAAATCTCATACGATTAGGAGGTAGATTACAGTTTGTATCGCTCAAAAATGAGCAAAAACACCCCTTGCTTCTTGATGGCTCTCATCCTTTCGTACATCTTTTCATCTACTACACACATGTGAAGCTTCATCGCTTAGGTGTTCAAATAGTACTTTCAGAGATTCGTTCCAACTTCTGGATAATACGAGGACGTGAAGCCATTAAACGAGTGTTCTACAAATGTCTACCTTGTAAACTCTCACAGGCATCTAGAAGTCAACAAATCGAAGCTCCTTTACCAAGGGACAGAATTACACCTTGCCTTCCATTTACTACTATTGGCATAGACTTCGCTGGCCCACTTTATGTTCGTAACTTGAAACCTTTAAATACAGCCTATATCGCACTTTTCACTTGCTCAACTACTCGTGCCGTACATATCGAACTAGTCTCTGACCTCACTACTGACAAATTTCTCATGGCCCTAAAAAGATTTGCAGGCAGAAGAGGAGTTCCTCATACAATATACACTGACAACGCCACTACCTTCCATGCCGCTAATAAAGAGCTATCCATTTTATGGGATAACTTGACATCGTCAAAAGTTCAGCAATATTATGGCCAGACGGGAATTAAGTGGAAATTTATTGTTGCACGAGCGGCTTGGTGGGGAGGATAGTGGGAACGTTTGATCGGATTAACGAAAAGATGTTTGCGAAAATCCCTAGGTCGAACCTTGTTAGATGAAGAAGGTCTTTCTACAGCATTAGTTGGTGTTGAAGCCGCATTAAATAGTCGACCGTTAGTTTATGAACAAGGAAATGATGATCCTGAAGAAACATTAACACCATCTCATTTTCTTACCGGTAATAGACTTACAACCATACATTCACAGCCTGCAGCATCTAGTAGAAATCTGACAAAATTATACAAGCAACAACAGGATTTATTAGACGCATTTTGGAAGAAATGGTCTAAGGACTATTTATTGCAATTAAGATCTTTCCACCAAGTTCGCAACATTCAAAAATCATCTCATGTTCGTGTTGGAGACATAGTATTACTCCACGAAGATGTAAGACCACGACATGCGTGGAAAAGAGCATTGGTAACCGGACTAATTAAAGGACGCGATGGAAAAGTCCGCACTTGTTCTTTACGCTGTGATGGCAAGGAAATATCCCGACCTGTTCAACTGATCATTCCTCTTGAGGTTGATCAGGGTGGGGAGGATGTTCCAGACGCAGATGCAAGTGCGTGAACGCAGATGCAGTGATTACCAGACACAAATGCGTGAACGCAGATGCAGTGATTATTTATTACATTATTTCTTATATTATTTCCCACATTATTCTTTTGTTGGCAACATATTTTGTATATATATTGTTTGTGTACACTTGTGATAGTAAAAGAGTTTGTTCTATGAGATACTTGTTTTAGTGTTGATTATAATTAGAATACATTTACGTTTATAACCAACACAATGTGTGTATCCGAAAAGAATACAATTTTGTTTCTAATTTCTAAGATAAACACGTGCAATAATAAAGTAATATTATTAAAATGCAACTATACTACTGATTAAACTGTTGGATGATTATTTCATAGCTAACAATTAGCCCAGTAAATGCCAGAATCAATTTTTTATCCATTTTAAACATATTCATTGGTGTTACAGTCACGGCGTCACTAAGATTTTTAAATTCGGTATTTATATATGCATAGATAAAAGCTCTGTCTGGTTTAGCCAACAAGTCAAGATCCTTCTTTAAATGGGACATAATCAATTTTTTGGTTTTAATGAATACGTTATCTATATTAGCCGCTTTAACCAGAATAACAAATTGACATCCAGAAATAAATAGAGTTAATATATATGCTATATATCTTGGAGCATTTATGCCACCTGGTCTTAAAATGACACTTAGAGCATAGCACACACTTATAAATTGATTAGATAGTAAAATAGTTAATAGGGGATATTGCGCTTTGTTAATTTTTCTGATTTTATTACTAACTTGAGAGTAGCAATCAATGATTTCCATGATTTTTTTGGATGATGTATCAAATTTTATTCTGGATGCCAATGACTGATTCATAAAGTATACAAGTTTGGAGCTCTCAGTTAGAGTCATATAAATTACACCAGATGCTGTGTAAGGCACAATACCATAAAATATAGTGGATATTAATCCAGCTACGAATCGAACTATTGTAAATGCCATAACGTGAGGAGCAAGCAATAATTCATCAGGTGAAATTCCAAGCACAGAAATAGACCCTATTGTACCTACTTTTAAAGAAGAACCCGTTCTGTAAAAATCAATTGCACAATGCAATAATACGAAATATAATAAATATTTGAACACATTTGAATGAATTTTGGGTTGAAAATTTCTATTTGAATTCGTGATTCTAACAATTTTCCCAACGAAATTAAGTAGTTTCTTCAGAACTGCACGTAAAGTAACACTCAAGATAGATATTAACAGGCATTCTATGCTGTGTATTAAACCAATCCACTTCAAAGATACTTCGAAATTTAAAAAGTAAACTAGCAAATACACAAAATTACTAATCATTGATGCGATTACCCAAAAAATGAAAACGAAGTTCTGAAAATATTTCTGCAAATTGTGAAGCAAAAAGTTTTTCTTAGTTGCTTTTATAGGATGCATGCCAAACAATTTAAGAATAAAAAACAAAATTCTCCACTGTCTATTGTAAGCAATAACGTCACTTTGAGTATTTTTTGAAGAAACTGATAATTTATATGAATCCATTTTGCTTTGTATTAATTCTATTTGTTGATATACAGTAAATTCTAGTTTTAATGGATTATAGCGTTAATAGTTTGAATTTACTTAGTATGTGTATATATTGTGTAAAGCATCAATGGTACAGATATATGCTGGATTGAAAATTACGACGACACTTTATAAATCGGATTTTAATTAAACTTTTATTCTCTGTGAGAGAATTAAAAAAACAGGCTTTGTTTTCTAATTTCTCATCACTATCATACTAATTTTTCTACCATTTTTTTCAAGTATAGATTACTATCTTTACGTATAATGTCAACGATTTCTCTATTATTTTTCCTTTATTTTATACTGACTACTACTTGTCGATGATTACAACACAGTAAAAAATGGATACTCAAATTTCACGAAACTTTCTTTGTTTCTGACGAAACCGTGACCTGGTTTATGCTCCCAGCAAAAAAGCTATTGTCACTTTTTCGGGGAAACGAGCTTCGTCAAAATTAAAGAAATATTTTGTCATTCTATTTTTTTCTCCAAAAAGCGCTTCGTAGCACCTAATATATCTCACTTTTCTTATAATCACTTTAGTGTGGGCACCATATGGGGACGAGGATCAATGTTGCATAAACAATACAAGGAGGTCACATAGAACAGAGAGATAAATAACACTCATGTCCGAAGCAGGATTCTACGCGGTTATTTTCAGATCGTCAGTCCAACACCTTGACCACCATGCAGTCCAATCGGCTTGTTCCGTCACTATATTTTCGATCGTCTTGTCTTCATTCTAGTTAACTATCTCTCACAATGCACTACGATGAGTTTCAGAGCTGAGGAAACATTTTCGTCATATACTTGTGAGTTAGAGTTTTGTATCAAATCACTTGATTTCGTGACGAAACGATTCCCCAGAATATAGTTCAGAGATTCCTGAACCGTCAAAAGTGAGAATTTTATTCCTCAGAGTGGATATTTACAATTTCAGCAAACTAAAATGCTAGTATCGGAAATGTTATGAATCCAATTGTTATGCTTTAGAAATGAGAATGAAATAAGCTTTTACAAAGATTAAACTGTAAGATTTATTTTTATTTCAACATAAAATAATTAGCACTTTAAATCTCAATCAAGAATAATTAAGATTATCTCAGTTAGATTTGTGCCACTCGTGTTGGATAGTCACTTTCTTGTAAATCACTTACTTGTTATCTAATTAGGACTAAAATACCAATAGCAATTTAATTTAGATATTATTTTAACAAATATACTATAAGCATTATTTTACACGCTTAACTTTCCAACATAACTCTAATTTTATAACTGTTTAAGAGTTTATAAGGTCTGTCAAGTTTTGAAACTTTTCGGTTTTTGTCATCTGAATGAGTAAAGTTAAATTCTTTTTCTAAAAAAAAAGACATTAAATAATTATTTATTGTAAACATGTTCAACATCTTTGTATTTTAAGTACTTTGTTGCTCTAAAATTCAATTTAATTTACTATATTCTAAGTTGACAGAGGCAAAGTACAGCCTCTTTTTCATTATTTTAGAAATAAAACTAAAAAAGTATTTCTCATTTATATCTTGCTAAAAAGTATTATACTTCATACAGAAGTTATGGCTGAACAAACAATTGTTCAATTATGCCAATATCATTGATTTATTGATTTTTCATTCATCATTTTACGTCAAAAGGTACATTTAAGGCGATTAAAATCAGTACGAAAATTAATTCGTAAAAGCAAATCAGTTATACAAGTAATTGGATGTTTGTTTACTATATATAATACACCAATAACCTTGATGTCCTATCAAATGATATTGGCACAATTGCGTGAATTATCCTTGCTTAGGGAATTATCCTTGCATGAATTATCCTTGAGTTTTAATGTCTTTTTTCTAATATGTATTTTGATAGCTTTCTATTCCAGTGTTTTAATTTTTTTCGTATTTGTTTTTTATTTTTTCTTATTTTACGTTTCTTCGGGGTTAAGTGTTTTTCCTTACGTAGTTTTAGATGAAGGTATTTTCATACGTTAGTATTTTAAATTGAAGACTTGAGAGAGATACCTAAGAAGTGCACTGGAAAATTTTTTCGGGCATATTAACACGAAAACTGGTGGCCACTACTCTATTCCAAAGTAGTGTTTCATTAAGAATGTTCCGTTGCACCACTTCTGTAAAGTGACAACCGCTGTCATTTTTTGCATTCAGTAGCACCAAGATTTATAATTATAGTAAGATAGGATACACATAATCAGTAAATGTAATTTTGGCGATAAAATATAAAGTAAGAATCATTAATAAATAACGTATGAAAATGAATCTTTAAATTTTTTTATTTAGTAAGGGTTGAAAAAACAAATTTTTCTTTGAAATAAATTTGCCAAACTAGGAGTGGCTTCTTTTCCATAAAGATTGATGCCCGTGATTCATGTTTGTTCAACTAACTGATAGAGCCTATTTATTATTTGGATCAGGTGATATATCTTTTAGCCCAAATTTGTTTACTGCTTACTCTTTAGACTTGACGCACAATAATCACCCCCCCCCGAAAAAAAAATTATCCAGGACTCAAAAATGTGAACTCTTCTCTGTCAGCGTCAGATCTTTTACATTCGGATTTTTTGTACCCATACTGTCGGCATCGCATGTCATGCGACGAAGAGAAAAAATGCAGGATCGAAAATGAATTTTTCACTATTTCGCTGATTATTTTTGTTTTTCTGAATATTGATAAGAGATGGCGCAACTAGACCAAATTTCTCCACAATTTTCACTATCAGATTTCCCGCCTTGAATTGAAATCAAAATCATTTGCACTTTCTGTAATTTAACTTTCATCAGTGTTACCGTTGCATGTAATTATTTTAGTTTTATGATTAATGCGATTTTTACGCTGTCATGCCCAAGAGAGTTTGTAAAGACGTTTTAACGGTAAGGTTAGGAAATTATTTCCCAAAATATTTTTTACCTAAATTTAATAATTATTTTATGCAGTTATTTATCTAAAAGACCTAAAAGTAATAGAATTGAATGAAAAAATCCAACTGTACTTTTTTAAGATAAAACTTGAATGCATATCAGGCAAATCAGTGGACGGGACATCACAAATTTCACCACCAATAGGTCAACAAAAAACTGCTTGTTGACAAAAATATTTTACATTTACGAATTTAGGATAGAACATGTATTAAATTTTAGCAATAAAAAACATACTTTTTTGAACTCGAAATTCGAAAAAAAAAAATCCGACTGAGAAATTTTAAAATCTCTAAAAAGTACTAATCATTAATGCTTTTTTAGTCAACAAAATTAATATAAACTAATTCAATAAAACAATACTCTAATTTTTATTATTTTATAACCGTCATTGAGCAGCCGACCCAATTTTGGATTAGCTACTATTATTGTTCAACTCCGTAACTTTGTAATTTTGAACCCAATCTAGAAGACAAGGGAACTCCTTGATCAAGTATTGGGCAAAATTCGCCTTCGCGGACGACTTTTCGATGGAACTAATCCGCATTTGAGTTTCTTGAGAGGAAAAACACGAAAAACTCCCACGGTTAGCCTGACGTCAAGGGCACTCTAAACCATGATCCCGTCTACCTATGAAGATCTTTTACTTCAGCACTGTAATTCGTGAGAATTGGTTGCGAAAATCGTATGGACCAGTCTTCGCTGGGATTCGAACCCGGTTCACCTCATTGGAAAGCGCCAGTGAGCCACCATGGCTCTAACTATTATTATTGTGTTATCTATGAATATTAAGATTCGAAAATTTCGATAAAAAAGAGAAATTGATTATATTTATTTTATATAACGCGCACCGGTGTCGCGGTCAGTTAAGGCGTCGTTCACACTCACTTGGAAAGAAGTTCTAATGTATAAATAAACGCAACCAATATTCTATTTGGCATTGTTTGCGCTTACCTTATCATTATTACTTAAAAAAATAGTGATTAGGTGCATTACTAGAACGAATTTATCAAAATATTGTAATCAGCAAAGTATGTTTATAATAGAAATGTATAAAAGCTATAACTACGTAGCAAGTAATGTATTTTTTTCTAATCTAAATAGCTTGATTGATTTTAATTTTCTAAATTAACAGTTTGCTTTATTGTAAAAGTCACAATTCAAAAAATAATTGAGAAACACTCTGAAAAATATAACTTCAGTATATTTTTCAATTTATTGAGCTATACTGAATTGATATTTCAAGATAATAGCTTCTTCTAAATATTCAGGATAATAGCTAAGTACATTTCTTGTTTACTTCAATAATTGAAAATTTTTTTATCGATTAAAAATGCCACCCAATCAATTCAAATGTCACTCATAAAGTTAAATCGCAGATTTTCAACTAAGCACACGGTGAGAAAGTGTAACTTTAAGAATCACAGAAAATCTTTACAAACATAATACTTGTGAGTTTCATAGTTTCACGATTTTTCGTAAAGTTTAAATTTTGACATTTTGAAATTAAGTCAATTTTTAATGAAATTCATAATCAAATTTCTTTAAACGATAATAAGCATTTTGCTCTTACTAGATCAGAAACTATTTACAATATTAAATAAATATGAAAAAAATACTTATGGATATTATGCCTATGATTCATTTTCCATAAAAAAAGTTGGAGTCATTGAATTTTTTTTACAAATATACTTCTAGCAGTAAACTTTATAAAGTAACTGAAATTCAACATTAACAAATTTATTATTCAAGATTTTCTTCAAAATTTCAAAATTTAAACTCATATTCAAAATTTTCTTCAATGATTAGAATACTTTAAGAAGGTAAATCGAAACTTGCCTCATATACGTTCAATGCTTGACTAGAAACATATGAGAAACTGTCAGGAAAAGTAAGCATTAATTAGCGAATATATATTACTAAATAGAATAATATATAAATAGAATAATTAATAAATAGAAGTATCTATTAAAAGTTTACGACACCAGAGCATAAAAAAAGTCAGCAAACTCTAGAAATATACAGTCATTTCTGGTAAAGCTTTGACAGAATGTTAAAAAGTTGAAAGGTGTTGAATTTCATATAGTTTTTATTTCAAAAGTATCAAACTAAGAAAAATCTCTAGAATTATCAAAACTTTGATTGTTGGTCGAATCTAGTAACGATATTACATAAAGTATACTCTCAGAAATAAAACTCTCACTTTTGGTGATAGAGCAATCCTTGAGCAGTATTTCCTTAATTTTGAGAATCATTTCGTCACAAAATGACGAGATTTATGACGGAACGTGAACTCTCAAATATATGAAGAAAATATTTCCTCAATCCGAAATCTTATCGTTGTGCATTGTGGGAGATTGTTAACTAGAAAGAGGAAGGCAGAATAAGGACTAGACAATCGAAAATAAAATAACAAATTAAGCCCACAGCTTATGGGGATCAAGGAACTTGCCTCAGCCCAGGAAGATTCAGGTTCGAATTCCGCCTCGGATATCTTTTTGTTCGATGTGTTGTTGTGTTGTGCAGTCATATAGTGCTCAATATAATGTAATTAGTAGAAAAGTTCGATACATTAGGCACTTTGAAGTTTCTTTTTTTTTTAAGAGGGGAATAGAATGACGAAGCATTTATTTAACTTTGACCAGATTCGTTTCCTCGAAGTAATGACGATAGTTATTTCATCACTTTGACAATATCTTCTCTCGAAGCATATACAAGAAAACACTTCTGTGATATCTGAATAACTATTTCTAAACAGTGTACATATTCTCAGAAATTTAAATACGATACTGATCAAAATGAATGCTGATAGCAAGTCAAGATTTTCAAGAAATACTGAACGAAATTTTTCTGCTATCATTGTTAAAGAATGGAGAGTCTTATTTTTAATTTTAAACGTGTTCGGATTAAATCCAATGAAAAGCTACAGCATGAACTTTTTATGGAGAAATTTACACAAATTTTGTCAAAATTTACTTTTCTTTATGTGGGTGACAATAACATTATATAGTATTTTCGTTTACTTTTTTATTCACGCTAGAAATGGGAAATTGTTTTTGAAGTACATTTCTATATTTCACATGTTAAATTGGACGATAATAATTGTTTTGAATTTCACTTTGCGAACAGCGCTTAAAAAACTTGTTAATCTAGTTGGGAGAAATTATCAAACAACTAATACAAGTGTGAATACAAATCAATCAAATACTTTTAGATATTTATCTGTTTTAGTATTGCTTTATTCTATAATAAACATTTATAGATCATTTTTTGATACCAGTGCGCAGAAATTAGTTTCTGATTCAACATTCGGAATTTTACCCGATGAAATATTACTTGCTAATAACATTAAATCACTTCTCTTATTTAGAAAAGTGATATTTACAACAGCTCATATTTTCTTCAATATAATACCTTATGCAGCAACCAGTATTATTTATATAACACTAATGGAAAATTTCCATTTAATATGTTGCATGAATGAATCATTATTGTCAGGAATCAAATTTGGTGAATCCCTAAAATCATTTCAGCATATAATTAATGAGTATTCTAAATTTACTCTTAGAATAAAAAAAATTAACAAAGCACTCTATCCTCTGCTAATTATTTTATTTGCATATCAACTATTCAGTCTATGCTATGCTTTAAAAGTGATTATAAATCTAAACTCGAATATTTTAAAGAGCATATCATATATATTATCCATTATCATTTCTGGAACTGAATTCATAATTCTAGTTAGCGCAGGTGTTAAGATAGAGAGTGCAATTTTTCAAGCCAAAAAAGTGGTCAGATCAAAAATAGAAAATGATAATGGGTTCTTGGTCAAACCAGACGAATTCGTGATGTATCTATACATTAATGCTGTATTCGAAAGCTTAAGACATGATGTGGCCGTGGCACCATTTGATATGTTCAAAATAGATAAAAAGTTAGTTTTAGCATTTGCAGGCCTTATTGTTAGCTATGAAATCATTGTATTACAATTTTCCGATTAAAGTAAAATGCAATATTTAATAAAAATGAGTGCTGAAAATTCAGGAAGTATATTTTTGTGGCCATTTAGAATGCACACAGAAATCGAATCTAGTAAACTAGAAAGTTGCAATTTTTAGCAGCAAGCTAAATGATTGAAACTAAAGAATTGTTGCGGCAGCACAATAAGTGTCCCCAATTACAGTAAACTATCCACTAATTTTGTAAGACTTAGAATTATACAATTAACGTAATTAACATAAAATGAATTATAAAATAAGAAACAACAGTTTAAATATTAAATAATTCATAAATAAATTTAATTCGTTAATCGGTACAGCTTGTAATATTTAATTGCTTTTAAGGAGGCTTGCAATATTAATCTTATTGAACCAATAAAGTTAATTTTCTTTTCAGTTATTGCTTTTAAATAAATTTAATTCTTTTTTCGTTGCAACAAGAAATATTTTATTGCGTTTAAGGAAACCAGCAATTTTTTTTGTTGAACTATTTAAAATATTTTTCTTCTCAGTAATTGTTCTCTAATAAATGTAATTCATTATTCTTTACAACATGTAAAATTTCATTTTCTTTAAAGAAGCTTACAATATTCAGCTTATAAAATCAATTGAAATGTTTTTCTTCTCATTTATTTCTCCTATATAAATTTTATTTATCATTGATTACAACATGAAATATTTTATTGCTCTTTAGGTAACCTACAATATTCAGTTCATTTAACCAATATAAATACATTTCTTCTCATTTATTTCAAACTTGTTTCATGTTAGTTAGTATAAAATCAAGTGGTATAATTGAATCTGGTAACCAATACAATTGAATCTCAAGTTTCCAGCTAAGTTTTCATCAAGAAAGCAATGCTTAAGAAATCCTTAAAGATGTGTGACCTTAATTGTGATTAGATGTGATGATCCTTAAGGACCAGCAAAATATGTTAAGATACATAATTTCATTAAATATATTTAGTAAACACGTTATTTGATTTAAACGGGTTGTTGAAGTTCGTCAATTTTTAATTAAAATACTTTTATGTACATCACAGCTTGTAGTACATTTTCTTAAATTGAGGTATAAGTAACTGAACTTAGATATGAATATACCAATCTTTGCATTATAAAGAATCCTCTTTTTAAAGATAATTTTCATTCATAGAAAACGAAAATTCAGATAATTATTAAACAGATAATTATAAAAAATAACTATAACTTACAGAACAACTATAACTTACTTAACTTACAACTTATAACTAAAACTTACAGATAACTATAAGTTGCAAAATATCATAACTATCAGTTATTCAAGCGAATCAAACAAACCAACAAGTTGAACTTCTTTTTATAGCTCAAATGAAATCGTTGGTTTATTTTATCAGTTATATAGTGCAAGTTATGCTCATAAAGTTAAGAGTGCTCACGTATAAAATAACAGCCATCTCACATCCTTTAAACCACTGATGTTCCTGCAGAACTTATAATGTAAAAAAGTGTTTGCTCTACTCAATTTATATACTGTTTCAAGTTACATAATTAAGGGTGTTTAACATTTAAAGATATGAAAATATATAAGACACCCTCTTATTTACAAACCAATATAAATATTAAATATTTTTTATTTGAAGTTTTTCATTGATTTTTTAGGTGGTAAATTGAAATGGATGACTCTGTACTCGGCGAAAATACTTTTGGCAAAATTTACCGTACTGTATGGTAATGCCATTTCTAAAACAAAAAATCTAAATCTGGTTATAAGAAAAAAACGGTATTCAAACCCTTCATTTGGTAATTTTTATTCATATGGTAACGGTTTACTGGAAATTTTGGTTTTAAAAATTATAGCACTTATTTCCACTTATTTAGTAATCAATACAAAATTGAACTGTACATTTAACTGAAAAAATGGTTTTTATGTTATGCTTCAAGGTATTCCGTTAAATTGAGTAAATTTAACCAAATTTACCAAATTTTCTTCTCTTATTATAAAGTCATATTTTTTTGGGAATTTTACCAAGATCATTACCAAAGCGATTCGGTAAAAATTACCGAGCTTTTTCAGTGCTCCCATAGTGGTGGAAACACGGTAAATTGTACTATGTTCTGGTAATTTTGTATGCACTTTTTTCTCAATATAGCTAATATGTATGAATAATATAGCATAAGACTGTATTTTTTTAATATTCTTTTGCTATAAAAATTAATTTTGCTTGGTACAGTTTATCTATTTTCAATACACTCTATACTAATTTATGTATTATATCTATCCTAATTTCCACAAGTATTAGCTATTAGATCAAATTGTTTAACGATACATTTTTTTATAACACATTGTGGTTATATAATAATATTTTACACAAATAGGTTCCGAAAAAACCGTTTTTCCCTTAATTATTAATATTAATATTGCATCGTATTTTTTAAAGGAATAATTATCTAATTAGAGGGATTCAGTGATTTTACAGTAAAAATTACTGTACATCAGATTTTTTTATTCTGTGACATATTCCGGTAAAAATACGGTGAAACGTACGGCAATCTGAATGTCAGTACGTTTTACCGTAATTTGAACCAGATCAGATTTTTTAAGGGTATCAAAAAATTTAACTAATTAATTGAACCTACCTGTGATATAATTTATTAATAACACTTCATAATTAAAACAAATTGTATTACGTAATTGTCTTTTAAAAAACATAAAAAATCAAAAAAGAACTCTATAATTCATTTAAAATTTGATTCTGGATTAAACTCTTTTGCAAAATTACATAATGTGCTAAAAAGTTTAAGAAGAGATATTTTTTTACCAATTTATATACATATTCTCAGATCAAAATGAATGTAGAGAATTTGTCAATTTCAAGCAATGCTCACAGAGATTTTAGTGCTATCTTTGTCCAAGAATGGAAAATTCTATTTTTAATCCTTAACGTATTCGGTATTAATCCGATTAAAATTCGAAGAGTGTGTGAGCCTTTTATGGTATAAATTTCGTCGGATAAAATTTACTGTTCATTTTGTGGATGAAAATATCGTCATGTAATACATCTACTTTTTTTTTCATTCGATAAAAGTGAAACTGTCTGAAAAATGCATTGCCTTATTTTACATTCTGGAATGGCTGATAATAATTGTTTTGAGTATTAATTTGTGTACGGTACTTACAAAACTTGTTTACTTAGTAGGAAGAAATCATTAAACAGCAAATACAAGTGTAAACGCAAATTCTTTAAATATATTTAGATATTTATCTATTTTTCTGTTGTTCTAATCCACAACAAACATTTACTAATCATCTTCGAAAAGCATCGAAATTAGCTCCACTTTCAGTGCACTATAAAAAAATTCAGAAATCGAATTACGGTGAGTAGTACTGGCCCTTTAGGCTACTTTTTACCGTGAAATCCATTTTCATCAGAGCCTGTTACGGAAACAAAAAATCTAAAGTATCAAAATGTTTACAATGATAATTGCCGCAAAATCATTGAATTAGTCGAATTAAATAAACATTACTGAAAAAAATTAAGGTATAATATTTAATGGTAAAAGCATTTTAAGTATGATGCACTCAAAATGTCGGAACTTTTTAATTCAATCCGGAATTTTCTGCAGTGTATATGAATTTCTATCTGAGGAAACATTGTTTGTTAATAATATTAAGAAATTTATAATTTTTAGAAAAGTAATATTTACAACAGTTTCTATTTTTTTTTCTTTTGATAAAATTTCTTATCCAGCAGCTAGTCATAATTTACTAACCACAGACTGAAAACTTAAGTTTAAAATGTTACTTGCGTCAAAAACTTGGCGCAACTTGAGTGTAACAAGACTAAAACTTGGTGCATCACCTAACATTCTTAAATATATTATCAATGTGTCTTCTAAAGTTCCTTTAACTATTTTATTGGCATTTCAACAGGTTAATGTATATTATGCTGTAAAAGAGATTATACGTCTAAATTCTAATATTCTAAATTCTAATATTCTAAATTCTAATATTCTAAATTCTAATATTCTAAATTCTAAATTCTAATATTCTTATATTCTTATATTCTAATATTATAATATTCTAAATTCTAATATTCTAATTTCTAATATTCTAAATTCTAATATTCTAAAAGAGCAAGTGCTATCTATTTAACTGATTTTATTATTCAAGTCAATACTGCTGTTGAGAGAGAAGATAAAATTTTCCAAGCCAAAAGAATTCTCTTATCCTAAATACAAAAGAGATAACGAGTTTCTGGTCAACCGAAACGAATCCATCATATGTATACATAAATTCTTTATTCAAATGTCAAAGACATGATTTGCTACGGCACCATTTTATATCTTTAAAATGGATAAAAAAAAGTTTGTTTCTGCGTTTCTTGGCTTGAAATCACTATTTTACAGTTTTCTTATTAAAATAGGGGATTGCAAGTATTAAACAAGAGTGACGAAAATTACACTAGTATTTTTCTGTCGTCCAAAGTATATTGAGGGGAAAAAATAGTAAACTAGGAAATTGCAAAATCTAGCGGTGCTAACATACAAACCAACAAAACGATTAAATTTGGAAAATAGTTGCATAAGCACAATTTGGTTCTTCTATTAGAATAACTTATCCCACCAATTTTAAAATAATTGGAAATATATATTTCCCATAATTGTAATAAATTAAATTATGTACGCTAAAAATAAAAAATTAAAACAAGTTGAATTAAAAAAATTTATATTAAATAATATTAATAAATACTTTGAAGAAAAAATACAAAATTAAGTTCATTGAACCAGATAAGAATTTTTTCTTATTAAAATAACATCGTTATAAATTATTATAATTAATATAATAAATGATTTTAATTTTCTCTATGAAATGTATTACATTAAAGAATTGATATAATAATCGAAGGAAAGGATCAATAAAACTGAATGAAGCACATTCAAAACTCAAATACGACACAATGGAAATAGAAATTGGATAATAATCGATATAGAAAATGATGAGGAATAATCGATATTGCAAATGAAATTTCCATATCGATTATTCTAGATTTGAAAAAGATGAGCGCTTACTTATCGTTTGGAATCAATATTTATTTCTGTGACAAATTAATGTGATTTTCATATATCTAATATATTTTATTGATTCTAAACTATCTTAGATATAATCAACTCTCAAGTTTTATTGCGATAATAAGAAATTTTGCTAATCTTAATAAAATGAGTAATGAGATATATGGAAGGGAAGGTAGATAAAATGGTGATTAAATTAAATATTTGTAACAATTTGCTCTCATTATCAATTTATTTGATTTTTAATTTGTTTGTGAATTGAGAAAAAAAAGTTTGGTCGTGACTACCAGAATATGGTTAAATTTACCGTGTTTCTGGCTCTATGGGAGTATTAAAAAGTACTACGGGAGTATCAAAACTTTTACCGAAGCGCTTTGGTAAAATCAATAATAAAATATGGTTTTATAATATGTGATAATAATGTGATACAATTTGGTAATTTTATCATCATATCTTTGAGTATAGCATAAAATTCTTTTATTTGGTTAAATTATCTTTTCAATTTTGCTAAATGTGTGGTAATAAAACTATAAATTTGAGCATTAGAATTTCCGGTGAAGCGTTACCATATAAACGAAACAGAGCCAATTGAAAGGTTTAAATATCTTAATTTTTGATTTTATAACCTTTTATTTGGATTTATCACTTACAAAAATTTATATTCAGTATATGATACTCTATAAATTATATAAATATGATATTCAGACTTATTTATTGTACTCAGCTCTTAACAATAAAGAAAGAAGAATTTTGTTTTCCTGCTGAAAGTTTTTGGCATGAATCCATCAGAAAATTTATAGCTTAAGCTCAATACGTCAAAAATTTCAAAACTCCTTTTCATTTTGTATGTGTTAATATCATTGTATAATATTGCAATATCCGTTATAGCTCAAGGGATAGAACGCTCGCTTTCCAATGAGGTGAACTGCATTCGAATCCAAGCTATGCCTAGTCGATACGAATTCCGCATCCGGCTTGCGCAGGCCACAGTGCTGACTTAAAATGAAAACCTATCCATGATATGCCCGTTTTGGGGCTTTAGTCATGTTGTTTATGTTCATTTGTAACTCCAATTTTTTAATAATTGCTCTACTACTGAAAATTATAATAACACTTTCAAAAGTAATAAGAACTGCGGTGATACGGGGGATAGAGCGCTTGCCTCTCAATAAGGTGACCCAGGTTCAAATGCAGGGATTCACAATATTCACGTAAAAATAACCTCAGCGGTAGACGGGTCATGGGTCATAGAGCCCCTTACCATTAGGCTAACCGTGGGAAGTTTCGTGGATTTCCTTTCTATGTAACGCAAATACTGCTTAGCCCACCCGAGCATAAGAATAAAACATTAAGAAGTTTTTCCTCAGTCAATTTCCTCACAACGTCAAATGGAAATGCTTTTCTTTTCATGTTTTAATTTTGTGCAACTACCAAATTCTTAATAGAAAATATCACTGAAAATACTGCTTCCTTGTTTTCATTTTAAATGCAAAACAGGAAACTTGGATTTGAAGTCAGATAAGTAAAGGAGAGACTCAACAGAACTCATTCAACTTATTGAATATTTTCAACTTAAACTGCTTTGAAGTCATTAAGTATCAGAATCACTTAAAACTCTGTTGTTGATATGCCACAAATATTTATGCTGAATAAGGGACGAAATTAATAAAATAATTCCAGAAACATTTCAATTTTAAGTTTGTTTTAAATGATATTCTTTGGCCTTTCTGAATAAACATTTTTATTTTCCTTAGGGACGAAAATTTTTTAAAATGGGACAAAATAACTGGCTCTTTTTGATATTATACAATAAACAAGTCTTATTAAACATTAATTAAAAAATATATTTTAAACATTTCTATATATTTACAAACATTTACGACATTCTATTGCAAGGGAAATGATTTATAATATAACCGAAAATAATTAAAGAAATAATCAAACACTATCAAATGAATATTTCCAAATAAAAAATTTTTTTAGCAAATTAATTATATTAGTAATTCAATTTTTGAAGAAGAAAATGTTTCAAAGGCAAAAATTACTGGGAAAAATCAATACAATGTCAATATTGAGATGAATTCCTTCTATGTCGTTTTGATCGATTATTCTTTCTTCATATCAAATTAAAAATTTACAGAACTTTTATATATACGTTATTTCTAATAAACGTAAGTATTTATTCACTTTCAATTAATTGAAATCGTTTTTATCGATAAACTTGATTAAAATTCGCGATTTCAACCGAAAACTTAATAGATTTGGAGATTGTTATGAGAAAGATGTATGTTTTTGGCAAGAAAAATAGCTGTCCAAAATTATATTTTTGATTAAAAAAAATCATTTAATCATATAAGTGGTTATAATTTTAAATCGTCCTGCATTGTAATTTGTTTGATATAAATGCTTAAAATTCTCTGTAAATGACCCTATATTTATGTTTGTGCAAAACTAAAATACAAGCTAAGCAAGAAATGGAACGTTATTTCAACTTTTAACTCCAGATAAGTTTAGACTTTGCTTATTACATAACGGGGTTAATTTTACAAATGCTATTTTATTTAAAATAATTTTTTAAGAGTGCTCAAAACATTGCAGCATTAAATAATAACTTGAACTCCATTGTCTAAAGTTGTCATCGATTTCTTAGAATAATTCCTAAAAATGTGTGAAATTGTTTTCATGACAAATAAGTAGACCTTAGTCAACCATGGTACTAGAAGGAAGAAAAAGTTTTTGGAAAGAAAAATATTTATGAATTATATAAAAGGAAGATATATTCTTGACAGAGAATCATTAAATTATATTAGTGGTTTCAATTCTAATTCTTTCTAAAATCTATGTCTTTTAAAGTTCAGATGATAATTATTTAACTCATGAAACTACTGGAAAGATTGCTTAAAGAGAGCCAGCAAACGCACACATTATTAAATTCTCAACGCTAGATTTATTAAACTAAAGAATGATGACAACGTAATTCGTATCAAGATTTATATCTTATTTAAATTAGTTTTTCAAAAGATTTGTATGATTGTAACATTCAATTTATGATGCGAAGAGTCTCAAATTCTTTCTGTGATTTTAGAATACAACTATGAGATAACTTAATTCTTATTAAATTTTAACTTTTCTGAACTTTACAAAATTCTCCGTGATTATTTTTAAAATTTAATTTTAAGCATATTTGTTTTGATATTTTTATCTAAAAAAAAATGCAACACTCTTTGTATCAAGATTTTTAACTAATTTAAAACCACATGACTTATAAAAAATCATTTTTCAGATTTTTTAAATCATTGAAATTTTTCATCATTACACTGTCTCTACTTTTTTAGTTGTTATGATAAATTGCTGTTGTGACAATTGTTGTTATGACAATGCAATAAAAGTCCTGAAAAAATACAAAAGTGGATATTGAAAGACTAATTAAAATCCCAGATTTTGAAATACTAAAGGTTAGATGAAAAGGACTTTACTTCTCATTGTATTCATATTATAATAAGTTATTCTCAAGAAATTTCCAAAAAAACTATTATGTCTATGAAAAAGCGTGTGTCATCTTAAATCTTAATGTAACTTATATCTAAAGTATCCATGTAAGTTATGCAAATGTACGAATAATTTGCATTTTTTGTAGGTCTGATGCAATAATATAATTTTTTCAGTTATTGTCTTCACAATCAGGATAAATTGTGTATGTGTGTGACATTTCTGTTTTTGTCTTCGGAAACAATCATGCTTAGTTTGTTTTCAATAGTCTTGTTTTGAAAACAAAATAAAACTATTATATGCGTGTCTACAAAAATGGTTGTGTCATCTTAATTCTTAATGTAACTTATATCTCAAGTATCTATATGAAATATGCTAATAACGAATAATTTGCATTTCTTGCTGGTCTAAAACGTAATACAATTTTTCAGGTAATGTCTGCACAATTTGCATAAGTTGTGTATGTGTGTGTGACCTTTCTGGTGTTGCCTTAAGAAACAATCAGGCTTTAAAAGGAAACACTCGTTTTCATTTCGAAACAAAACGAGCGCGTCTAGTTTATAAACAATATTCACGATTGAATTGTTTATTAAACAATAATTTGCATGTTAAAGTTTTTAAATATTTTAATATTTAATCATACACTAATATTTCTATATACACAAAAGAAATATTGTCAGGTCCTAAACTTTATGTTAAAACCGGTAGCTTCTAATATTAGAAACGAAACAAAAAAAGGACATTTTATAATTCAAAACAAAATAAACTAAATGCAAAAATGTTTAAAATTGTTAGCGTTTAAGGAAGCAGAAAAATTAATTTAAGCAGCGTTTCACTTTGAAAAAAAATATTTAAGCTTAGAACTCACTTTCCAAATCAAAATGGATACCATTAGCTTACCGAGTTCTTCCCAGCAAAATAATTTTGCCAACTTGATCGTCAATAAAAAAGAATGGAGAGCTTTATTCCTGCTCCTAAAAATATGTGGCATGAATACATCTGAAAATTTTAAAGAGAGCCCCTATCGTCAAAAAATAAAAATATATTTTCAGAATTTACTTTATATTTTTTTGATATTAATCTCAACATATAATGTTATTATTTCCTTATTCCCTTTCGCAATAAATTCGGACACATCTTTTAATTCAATTATTTTAATTCATACCATAGAATGGCTGATAATAATTGTTTTGAGCATTATTTTACGTGCAATACTGAAAAAAATAGTTAATTTAGTTGGAAAAAATATTCAAACGGCAAATACTAGGTTGATCGCATGTGGTAAGAAAAGTTCAAAAAGCTTTCGAATTTTATTAATAGTTGCATCGCTACATTGTGCAATAAACATTTATAGATCGGTTTCCTTTTTAAACACATTTTCTGCTTCCGTGTTAAGAATTTTACCCGACGAAATATTGTTTGCTTCTCACCTTGATGTATTCGCAGATTTTCGAACGACAATAAGAATTATATCATATATTTTCTTTGATATTACGACTTATACAGCTGCTGGAGTTATTTATTTATCTTTAACGGAACATTCTCGTTTACTATATTCAATGAATCTATCTTTGAAATCGAGATTTAAATTTTGTGCTACACAAATAGAAATTAGACAAATTCTTGATAACTACTCCAGAGTTACTTGTGTCGTTAAAAAAGTTAATAAAACCTTTGCTCTTCTATTAACTATTTTATTGGCGTATCAATTGTTCAGTGTGTGTTATGCCCTGAGTGTGATTTTCAGTCCTATCTATTTAGATATTACGAGGTTTATATCATATGTATTATCGATTATTATATCTGCAACGGAATTTGTTATTCTCGTTAATGCTGCTGTTGATGCAAATAATGCAATTTTTCAAGCCAAAAAAGTGCTCATATCCAACTTAGAAACAGATAGTGAATTATTGGCTAAACCAGATAAAGCTTTTTTCCTGATATACATAAATACTGTATTCAAAACTTTTGGACATAATGTAGCTGTGACACCATTTGACATGTTTCAAGTGGAAAAAAAGTTGATTTTGGCTTTTACTGGGTTAGTTGTTAGTTATGAAATCATCATATTACAATTTAAAGATTAAAGAATGTAATTGCATTAAACTAAAAATTGCATATTTATTAAAATTACAGTAGCAGGTATGTTAAATTAACAGTTTCAATTATATTTGAATAATACGAAATCTTCAATAATTGCTTGATCAAGTGAACTAGTAGCTTCTCAAGTCAGATAAACTAAGAACTTGTCTCTATTTACGTGGAGAATAATGTGTATGCATATTTGAAAAAAAATGTTTGGCGGAAATATTCTAAAAAGAAATCCTCGTCACTTTTCTTCAATTGAAATTCATGATTATATGCGGCCTAGTTAGTGTGATGAGTAATCTTCATCCTCTTTCTACGGTTTGGACCTGTGTCCGATTCTTTGATCTGAAATTGGAAATTTGGTGGGATTGAACTTCTAACGATTATACCTTAGCCGTTCACAATTCATTATAATGTAGACTTATTATCATTTCAGAACCGGATAAATGCACTCATGGTCAGATGTTTAGAGAACGTGAATATGGAGACCGTAGCAAAGTATTCTAATGCTCCGTATTGCCTTCAAATCATCTTTAAAGACGAATATCAAACGATCGCCAATAGCCCATAAATGTACCATCGAAGTGAAGTCACGAATCAAATTGAATTGTAACTGACTATTCACTACATAATATTTACAGCCTATATAATTTACTTTTCGAGGTAATACAGAATATACAATCAGTGATAATGTAAGTACTTCCAGGATTCAAAGTGAATTACGATATAGGTAAGAATTACGAAGAAAATTTGCTATCAGACAGATTGTTTACAGTTACAAAACAAGTTTTTACAACAAAAATAAATGTGTAGTCTAAACAGACTGATACCATATGGGGTACAAGTTTTTTCAATGAAAGTTACGAAGTAAATCTGTACCTGCACCAGATGTGAATATTTCATGTCAGCAGAATTTGTATCGACCAGTCATCGAATGGATTCGGACCTGAGTCTCTTCATTGGGAGGCGTGCGCTCTGTCCCCTGAGCCACTGTGGCTCAAGTGTTCTATTTTGCAGAAATTGTGATAGTGAGAATTTCGTTACACTATTTTATTAATTTGACAATAATGTAAAATCTCAGTTTTATTTATACTCAGTATTATGAAAAGTAATTGCTAAAAAGTAAGAGGAAATATGGAAAATAATCGCAAAATGATGGAAAGATAAAATTATATTACATAACGTAAAACTGCTTGGTAAAAACTAGAATTTTAACTGACGGATTAAATCCGTTTGTAATCAGAGTGAAAAACGGCGAGAAACCGTTTTTAACAAAATGGATGTAAACCGTTAAATATGCAGAAAAATTCCGCAAGAAACGGGTATTTTTTACAGTGTACAGGTTCTGTAGGAATAGGATTTCAACAATGGATTACCTGAAAGAAATAGTACCGAAATGTATATAAATCTAAACAGCCGGAATAGCCTAATTGGCAGTATGTTGAGCTCGTGTTCGTGAGAACGAGCGTTCGCATCCCACCGGTTAAGGAATCTTCGTGCATTAAATGGTGACTGGCGTACGTTAAATCTGCCTAGTTAACACATTTCTTCAAATTTCCATAACAAATCACTACCTCTGGGGATACTGAGTTGGAGATTTACCATTCTCTGGCTCAGGTCAAAATTATGACCCGTGGATGAATGGATAATGATTGAGTTCTTCCTGTAAAGCGGGCTGCGACATGCGTGAGACTGAAGTCGTGTTCTTTCTCATAGATGGCGCCACTGAGAAAACAGGAAACGCATCATTTGTCTTATTCACTTGATTTCAAGCAGTCTTACTGTCATTGGCAAGTGACATGAATAATAACAACAAATATATAAATCAACAGTTTCACAGAATGCATAGTTTTAGTACACTACTTTAATGCATAGCTAAATTTTAAAAAAAATTAGTGTCCGATGTGCGATCCTAGTGAGATCTATAGAAACTGTTAAAGGTGTACTAGGAGTGTACTAAGGAGTAAGAGCCTCTTTGAAGAGATTGCGTTGCAGATCAATATCAATATTTTAAGGATATTTTTTTTTAAGTGTTTCACTTTGATCTTTCAAGAATTGCAACAGTAATATGCATATTACTTTTAAAGATGATACTTAAACTGCTACTATATGTTATGCTATTTTTTGTTGTATATTGATAACGATATTTTGCGTATGCTTTCACAACAAATGTAATTTTTTTTATGACTTAGAAATCGTAACATACATATTTAACTTATATATCACATCACGAGACTATAGACGACTGCGCAACCGCAAAGCGGCACCCGCCACATTAAGTAAACATAGTGTTGTGTCACAACAACCAGAAATAAGACGTGAGTTGTACCAAACAATTTATTTAAACATTCACACGAAAAATCACAAAATATTACCCAAACGAAATATCTCTTCTCAGAAAAAAACTCTCTTTTTCAACAACAAAAAAAAGAACATCACTTCTCGTGTGTGTCTCTCAAGCAACATTATTTTAGCATTACCTCTCGAGGAATTGATGCTTTTAGCTCAGTTGTCACTCTGTTACGTTACAATAGACTTTAAAATTTTACTTGTTAAATACTACATTCTTTCTGTACATTTGGACTACTCAACTGTATTTTACCATTTGTAGATAGATTTCCATACTAACATGTTGGACACTCTCATCCTTTCATCTGTAGACCTTGATGGCCTTTTGTAAATTTTTATGTTCACTTTATGTTTTCCAGTCTAATTATGACTGCAATGTTATTGAGTTTTGTTGCTTTTTGCTAATAAAATGTTTATGACTTCCTGGTCTAGGGGCAGGGTAATGGATGGCAGATGCTGCTCTGCGCACGAAGCATCCAGAACACCTAGAATCGCTAAAACATTAAACTTTATAAATATCTGTTGATAACTTCTCCCGTGCATCATACTCTCTTTGGTTTGCCTCAAGTCCATCTCGCGGGTCTACCATCGACCGATTGTGTTGCCATCTTTCGTCGCTGAGCCTATTAAATTTTAATGTCTCATCTCTTGCTGTAACAGTTTCGTGCGCGCACTTCTAGCCACCATTATTCCCTGGATACCCCTTACGGGGCGTGACAGGGTTAAGCGAAGCTTAACTTACATATAACTTACATAGACTGTTGATACTCTGTAATGATATTATGTTGATCACGATATAATTACATATCGTATTTTATGAATACGTATGTAATAAAAATTTTATTTTTTGTAATTCACAAATTGTAAATGCCATATGTGATTCATTTTTTAAGATATTTCTTAAAGAATAAATACATTAAGCGTGATTGTATGATATGTTAATAACATAAAAAGATAGGTATAAGTTTTTCATGCGATTACTATGTGTAGTTTTGCAACTATTTAGATTTTCTTGATTTTTCATCCGTGTACGTCATGAGAGTTATTATTTGATATCACTTACAGGCTCTAACTGTTAAATATGACTTAAGGATAATTTTTGAAATAAAAATATACCGTTTGCACTCTCATGCTATTATGTAGATTAAAATGTAAGTAGATAGTGCTAATTTGCATATACGTATGTGATTAACATTTTCCTTTGCTTGCTTTCTGTATTTTTTCGCTTACAATTTCTCTATTAATTGCAATTACTAGTTCAGGAGGAGAGAGGAACAGGCCATACACTTTAAAAACAAATCTCTTGTGTATGTTAACACCAATAACCACTTTAACAAATATATTTTATCCTTTATTAATGATACGTTCTTTTCATTACTTAGCGCAATTGTACATTATTGGAATTTTCATTTTAAAATTACAAAAAAATAACCGGTGGCTGTCTGTCTATCCGATTATCCATTAATGTTACGACAAAGAAAATTTTTTACCCTTGCGCTTTATAAACCGTTTACAACTAACATGGTTTCAAAACTGGAAGTAGGAGTTAGGCTTTTCGCTAGGTAAAGGGCATTGGAGAGTGCAGAACATAAATTAGGAAGTGCAGGACCCTAAAAACTTGAAATTAACTTGTTGACAGAAATTGGAAAATAATTTCTTCTATCAAAAACATCAATTAGAGCGCTATATAAGTTTAATATAATGAATAAATTATCTGGAGATACATTAGATTGATTAGTTTTAACCAGAGTTAATTCCTCTGGATAAGTTGTGTTTTCAGCACTAATAGAATCTAGATAATTAAATACAATAAAATCATCTAAAAATCTGATGCCGTTCCTAATGGAAATCGCACCATTTTTTTCTAAGTAGTGTAGAATACTTTAGGAATTGGTACCTTATGATATGTCAACAATCTGCAGAAAAATACCCTCACTGTTAAAGATGAAATTATTAAAAGTACAGAAATTAACAATGTTTTCGCAGTAGCCCAAAATTGATCGATATTAAGAATATTATTGAAATCGTAAGAGTATGAGAAAAGAGCAACTATAAGTTTGTATGGTGGAATACTAGTAAAACTGTCCATGAAGTAAAAAGATGAATTGATGAATCGAGCAAAAAGATGATAGATTGAATCGAGTGTTCATACTTTAAAAAATGTGTAGTTAAATCAGAATGCCAATAATGCAGAAACGCACATTCACATCA
Organism: Parasteatoda tepidariorum; assembly: GCF_043381705.1. Lineage (NCBI taxonomy): Eukaryota > Metazoa > Arthropoda > Arachnida > Araneae > Theridiidae > Parasteatoda > Parasteatoda tepidariorum. Next base: position 35,080,433 of record NC_092213.1, on the reverse strand, counting down.
TTCGCGAATTATTTTCGTTTTCGAAAATGAGGATTTTGGCATGCAGTGGATACCGTTAGTAGATTTATATTTTATTGCGAGGTCGCGTTGATTTGTTGTTTTGCCTGTTGCTGTTGACTGAAAAATATTCCGTTACCGACGCTCTGTAAAAAGAACCGGCTTTAAGGTTGTCGGAACTTTTTACCGTAAAATCCGTTTTTACAGGAATAAATTACGAAACAAAGTATCTGATGCACCATATATTTTTACATTAATAATTACCGTTAAATCAGTGAATTACCAATAAATTAAATATTATTGTAAACATTACGGTGCAATATTTTACAGTGAAAGTAGATTTTGTGGTAAAATGCATTTTATGGATGATGCACTCTAAGTGCACCCAAGGAAAAAGGTCGGGGTGTCAAGATGCGTGACAACATACATTTATGTTAAACATCAAAAGTCACTAAGTCTTATGCTTGCAAGTTTTATTAAACCACATAAATTTTACTATTTAAATTTGAAATTTGATCTAAAACATAGTGTTTTCATTCTGAACTGGTACTGTACGTAGGTTTATGTAATTTAGTGTTACATGAGACAAAAGGGAATAGGGGTGTGGTACAGTGTGAAACTTAGTGACAAAAGAGTGGAGGAGATCAAAAATAATGTAATAAAGGATGTCAAATGCATCTTTATAAAATAAAAAAAAATAAAAAAACTGCGAGTATTATCGAAGAAAAGTAAATGTTTTTGTCCGAAATCTAATTTATAATATAATGTAATGTAATGTAATGTAATGTAATGTAATGTAATGTAATGTAATGTAATGTAATGTAATGTAATGTAATATAATATAATATAATATAATATAATATAATATAATATAATAGTGAACATTTAAAATACGCAGAAGCCAAACCAGAAATCAAAATTATCTGTTTACATATAAAAAGGATTTATGTTAATTTTAGAACAATAAAATTTTTTTTTAAATTTTGTTTTTATTTTCGGAAACTTTATTTTATAAATAAATTACCTTGTTCGACAAATTTGATAAACATTATAACTTATGTTAGAAAATAAATTAAAAAAAATGCTTTCACGTACAGGAAACCCCTATAAATCCAATAAACTACAAATTATATTTCGTTTTTAAACATAAATTTTTTTTATTTTGAAATATTTTACAATGGCAATTTTTGGATTTGTGATAAAGATGTGCAATACTAAATCCACTCATAATCAAAAATTATGCACAAAAGTTTCATTTTAAAATTTTATGATGTGAATAACTAATACGTTTACGTAATAGTAGGGGAGAGTGGGGTCAATTGTAAAATTTTTTACTTAACTATTTTTAACTAACAAAAAATCCAATATATTATTAGTATTAATTGACAGGCGAGTAAAGTAGACTATCCTCTACTAGAAAAAAAAACCTTATTTTAAATGTTATTATATTAGTTATTAACAATTTTTGACAGTCGTGCACTTGTTACAATTGCCCCACTTACGGGGTCAATTGTAACAGTTCATAAATTCAACTAAAACATGGTTAATTATACATATTATCATAGTTGTGTTATATTTTTTTATTGATCAAAATAGTAGTGATATTTTAGGAGTAAAAATGATAATGAGCAGAGACTTAAAGGATTAAACTTTTAACTTTAAGGGGTTAAAAATTTTAATTTATGCTGTGAAAGGTGACAAATAAAATAATGCACATGCAACATAATATTAATGATATAGGAAACTATTGGTGGTTCTTAAAGAGTTAAGTAATGGTTTGTAAACATAAGATTATTTATTTTCAGCTGTTACAATCGTCCCTTTACTTATTGTTACAATCGTTCGCAAGACGCCATTTCAGCTTCATTTGTTAAAAACAATGCTAGTTAATTAACGAAACGAATCTTTTTTTTTTGAAATGTTAATTAAGGTGTCCCCTTACATATTCGGCTAATAATTTTTATTTGTTTAAACAAAATTACTTTGTTACAATATGATATTATAATACCAAAAAAAGTACTTACGTAGCGTGAAAATATCTTTTGCGATGTAACTCTTTCAAAAGTACATAAAAATGGTTGCCAGCAGGGTTGTACATGTGAATTTATTAAATACACCTTGTGCGCCACTTAGGAACCAAATCTATAACCCGACATTCGAAATTTTTGCTCTGTTACAATCGTACCCTGTTACAATTGACCCCACTCTCCCCTATATATGTTACGTTTAATATAATTTGAAAAAAATATTTTGTTGCAAAATAAAAAAAATTATAATATTTTAGATTTATTTTAATGCATACCACATTTCCATTAAATAAAGCATTGTTTTTATAATTTAATACTTTAACGTTAAAAAATGTAAAACTTGTGTCAAAATTTTTTTAATAGTAATATGAAATTAGTTATTTATATTATTTAAAAAAGCATCCAATGCGTTCACATTGTTTAACATATTTAAATGAATGAAAAATGTTTCAAATAAATATGAAATGTTATTTTATAAGTAGAAAATTAGATATTAAAATTTATATGAAATATAAAATTTTTATGAATAATTAGATATTAAAATTTTTTAGAAAGCTTACCGAGTTTTAGAAAAAAGTAACGATTTCATTCGACATTTCCGTTGCAAATACTTGTACTTTTTCCCTAAAAAAGTAACGAAAGTACAAGTAAAAAGTACTAAATTTAAAAAGTAACGAAGTACAAGTAAAAGTACGTACTTTTTACTTGTACCGGCGGTACAAGTAACGAAAGTAAAAGTACTGCCATATATGATGAATACTAGCGTAATACTAGTATGAATACTTGGTGTAAATTTATTCAATTTTACCTGCTTAGATTTAAATTACACACTTTAAATTGTATGGATGACAAAACTTGATTTGGTTTTAAACGGGAATAAAGTGGTCAAACAATCGGTCCCTGAGAAATCGAGTTTTAAAAATATCGTATTGCTAAAATTCGATTCAAATAATTTATCTGAAATTTTATACATTATGCCATGTAAAGTTACGTTTCTTCATATTTATGTAAAAAATTGTGTACTTTACAATTCTAATTTTTTCATCCGCTATTAAATAAAATAATTAATAAAATTTATTTTTTCTCGGAAATATATTTGGATAAACGAATTTAATAATTTTGTGCAAAATTTCTCTATTTTTGCTTGAAACGTTTTCGATATATGGCGAAATACGCAAAAAGAGAAATTAGCATCAATATGTCCAACTATTGAACAGCTTTCCTGACAGAACTATGAGGACCATATTTCGCAGATTTGAGGGTATCCTCTATTTTTTTCCCTCAGAATCCGAGTCCGTCGATAAAACGATATGTTTGTTTAGTAAAGGTACGTTTTTGTATCTGATTTCCTAACTTAAAATATACTCTGCACTAAATTTTTAGCATATTTGAGGTCCCTCTTTTGAACCATTGAGATTGAGCCCTATAACGTGAAGATCCAATCATTAGATCAAAGATTCATCATTAGATCAATGGTGGCCCGTTTATTTTTAGTGCGTTGTAGACCTCCGCCCAGGGTGAGTAAGGAAGCTATTTGATGTGGCCACCGCAAAAACACATCGTGGACTCATTTGCCGTTTAAATAAGTATACTTATGAAAATAAATCTTTAAATTTTTAGTATTTAATAAGAGTTGAAAAAATTTTGAACTGAAAATATATCTCTGAAATAAATTTGCCAAACTAGGAGTGCCTTCCCCCCATAAAGATTGATACCCGTGATTGATGTTTGTTCATCAAAATGATAAAGCCTATTTATCATTTGGGTTAGGTGATATAGCTTTCAGCCTCAAATTTGTGTGAGTGAGGGAAAATTCCATGTAAACGTATTCGATTTTAAGTGCTTAGATTTAATTTACACCCTTCAAATTGTATGCAAACATTTGATTTAGTGTTAACCGGGAATAAAGTGTTCAAACAATTGGTTTAATAGTTCTTGAGAAATTGAATTTTAAAAAAGTCGTATAATTAAAATTCGATTCAAGTACTTTAGCCGAAATTTTACATTATGCCATGTAAAATTATATTTCTTAGATTTATGTAAAAAATTGTATACCTTACAACTCAAATTTTTTTATCCACTATTAAATAAAATAATAAAAATCAATAAATATTTCCCAAAATTCATTTTTGCTCAAAAATATTTTTGGATAAACGAATTTAATAATTTTGTGCAAAATTTTCGCTTTGCTTGAAAAGTTTTCGATATATGGCGAAATACGCAAAAAGGAAAATTAGCATGAATGTGTCCAAATATTGAATCGTTTTCCTGATCGAAATATGAGGACCATATTTCTCAGATTTGCGGCCACTCTCTATTTTTTGTTATCAGAATCTGAATCCTTCGAAAAATCGGCGATTCAGATTATTTAAAGTCTGATTTGTATCTGATTTCATATTTTAAAATATAGTCTGCACTAATTAATTACCATAATTGAGGCCCCTTTCTCGAATCATTAAGATTGAGTCCTACAACGTAAAGATCCGATCCCTAGATCAAAAATAATTGATGTGGGCCCGTTTATTTTTACTGTAGTCTTCAGCACACTGTAGTCTGCAGTCCAGGGTGAGTTAGGAAGCTGTAGTGACCGTTCCAAAGACGCATCGTGTGCTCATTTTTTTTTGTCACTTGCTGCTTAAATAAGCATACTTATGAAAATAAATCCAAGTAAATTTTTTTTATTTAATAAGGATTGAAAAATGTTTGAATTGCAAATTTTTCCGCAAAATAGGTTTGCCAAACTAGGAGTGGTTTTTTTCTAAATATAAAAATAGATACCCGCGATTGATGTTTGACTCAAATTTGTTTACCGGTTACTCTTTAGACCTGACTCAAAATAGTCACCCACCATTAAAAAAAAAAGAAAAAAAAAAAATGCCAAAACTTAAAATTGTTACCCCTTTTTCTGTCGGAGTTGCATTCTATAAGTTCGGCATTTTTGATCCCGATCAGTCGGTGTCACATGCCGCGCAACGAAAAGAAAAATTGCAGCATTGAAATTGAATTTCTCGCTACTGATCACGTGATTATTTTACATATCTGAATTTTGCCAAGAGATGGCGCAACTAGTCCCTACTTTCTTCAGAATTTTCACAGTGAGATTTCCCTTCCTGAATTGAAATCAAAATCAGTTTGTACTTTCTGCAAATTTGCTTTCATCAGTGTTACCGTTGCGTGTAATCTTCAATAAATTATTTTACTTTTATGATAAATGTTATTTTTACGCTCTGTTGCCCAAGACAAATTATAAAGATGTTCTAACTGTGAGGTTAGAAAAATTTGTTCCAAAATATTTTTTATCTAATTTTAATAATTTTTTTATGCAAATATTTATCTTAAACACTTAAAAGCAATAGAATTGAATATAAAAATCCCTTTGTACTTTTTTATGATAAAACTTTGATGCATTGCAGAAAAAACTGGAGATCAGTGGACGAGACATCACAAATTTCACCACCAATAGGTAAAAAAAAACTGCTTGTTGACAAAAATATTTTAAATTTACGAATTCAGGATATAACATGTATTAAATTTGAGCAATAAAAGAAATACTTTTTTGGGCTGGAAATTCGAAAAAAAAAATTCGACAGAGAAATGGTAAAATCACTAATAAGTATTAATCATTAGTGTCTTTTTAGTCAACAAAGTTATGAAAAATAATATAAACTAATTCAATAAAACAATACTCTAATTATTAGCATTTTATAACTGTCGTTGAGCAGCCGACCCAATTTTGGATTAGCTACTATTATTGTTAAATTTTTACTTCAGTTTTTACGCTAATTTTTACGTCAGTTTTGTGGCTGGTGAGAATTGGTTGCAAAAATCTTACCGACCAGTCTTCGCTGGGATTCGAACCCGGTTCACCTCATTGGAAAGCGCCCGTTAGCCACCGTGGCTCTAATTATTATTATTGTGTTATCTATGAATATTAAGATTCGAAAGTTTCGATAAAAAGCAGAAATTGATTATATTGATCATCTTTAAAAAAAATAGTGATAAGGTTTCATAACTAGAGCGAATTTATTAAAATATTGTAATCAGCAAAGTATGTTTATAATAGAAATATATTAAAGTTATAACTACATAGCAAATAATAAAATTTTTCTAAAATAAATACCTAGTTGATTTTAGTTTTCTAAATTAACAATTTGCTTTATTGTGAAAGTCCCAATTCAAAATCTATTTGTGAAACACATTAAAAAAATGACTTCGGTATATATTTCAGTATAATAGCTTTTTCTATATATTCGGTGTAATAGATTAGTACAATTCTTGTTTACTCTAACGATTGAAATATTTTTTAATTGATTAAAAATGTCACTAATATAGTTAAATCGCAGATTTTCTACTAAGCACACATTAAGAAAGTGAAACTTGAAGAATCACAGAAAATCTTTACGATAAGCATAATACTTGTGAGTTATTCGAGTAAAAGTTTATCACACCAAAGCAGAAATTTAAATTCTCAGAAATTATTTTCTCAGAAATTTAAATACAATACATATCAAAATGAATGCTGATAGCATGTCATTTTGTCGAGAAATACAGAACAAAATTTTACTCCTTTCACTGTTAAAGGATGGAGAGTCTTATTTTTAATTTTTAACGTGTTCGGATTAAATCCAATTAAAAATTACAGCATGAATTTTTCATGGAGAAATTTGCACAAATTTTGTCAAAATTTATTTTTCCTTTTGTGGGTGACAATAACATTATATACGCACGACTTTTCGATGGAGTTAATCCGCATTTGCGTTAATGAAGAGAAAAAGCATGAAAACCTTCCACGGTTAGCCGGACAGCAAAGGGCGCTCTAGCCCATGATCACGTCTACAACTGAGGATATTTTACGTCCGTACTGTGGTTGGTGCGAATCGGGTGCGGAAATCGTATCGATCACTGGGATTCGACTCAGATCACCTCATTGGAAAGGAACACCTGAATCACCACCACTCTAATTATTATTATTGCATTATCTTTGAATATTAAGATTCAAAAATTTTGTTAAAAAGCAGATATCGATTATATTTATTTTGTATAGGGCACTCAGAAGGCGCATTCAGATAGAGCTCCGTTCATACCGTTGGGTGAAGAGAGAACTTCTAATGTATAAATAAACGCAACTAACATTCTTTTTGGCATTGTTTGCGTTTACCTTATCATTTTCTTAACAAAAATAGTGTTAAGGTGCATTACTAGAATGAATTTATCAAAATATTGTAATCAGCAAAGTATGTTTATAATAGAAATGTATAAAAGCTATAACTACGTAGCAAGTAATGTATTTTTTTCTAAAATAAATAGCTTGATTGATTTTATTTTTCTAAATTGTCAATTTGCTTTATTGTAAAAGCCAAAATTCAAACAATATTTGGGAAACACATTGAAAAATATAACTTCAGTATATTTTTCAATTTATTGATATATACTGAATTGATATTTCAAGATAATAGCTTCTTCTATACATTCAGGATAATAGCTAAGCACATTTCTAGTTTACTCTAACGATTGAAACATTTTTTTCGATTAAAAATGCCACCCAATCGATTCAAATGTCACTCAAAAAGTTAAATCGCAGAATTTCAGCTAAGCACATGGTAAGAAAGTTAAACTTGAAGAATCACAGAAAATCTTTACAACCATAATACTTGTGAGTTACATAGTTTCACGATTTTTCGTAAAGTATAAGTTTTGACATTTTGAAATTAAGTCAATTTTTAATGAAATTCATAATCTAATTTCTTTAAGCGATAATAAACATTCTGCTCTTACTAGATTAGAAACTATTTACAATATTAAATAATTATGAAAAAAATACTTACGGATATTATGTCTATGATTCCAATTCCTTAAAAAAAAGTTGGAGTCATTGAATTTTTTTACAAATATACTTCTAACAGTAAACTTCATGAAGTTACGGAAATTCAACATTAACAAATTTATTATCGTTTGCGAGGATGTTTTATAATATTTTTTTTCCATGATTAGAGTACTTGAAGAAGGCAAATCGAAACTTACCTCATATACGTTTAATGCTTGACTAGAAACATATAAGAAACTATCAGGAAAAGTAAGCATGTATTAGCTAAAGAAGTCCAACTATGCGACCGAAATTAATAAATGGAAGCATCTATATCACACCAGAGCATAAAAAAAGTCAACTAACTCTAGAAATATACAGTCAGGTGAGCCATCTCTGGTAAAGCTTTGAGAGAATGTTAAAAAGTTGAAAGGTATTGAATTTCATATAGTTTTTATTTCAAAAGTATCAAACTAAGAAAAACCTCCAGAATTATCAAAAATTTGATTGTTAGCCGAATCTAGTAACGATATTACATAAAGTACACTCTCAGAAATAAAACTCTCACTTTTGGTGATAGAGCAATCCTTGAGCAGTATTTCCAAAATTTTGAGAATCATTTCGTCACAAAATGACGTGATTTATGACGGAGCGCGAACTCTCAAATATATAAAGAAAATGCTTTCTCAATCCAAAACCTTATCGGTGTGCATTGTGGGAGATTGTTAACTAGAAGGACGAAAGTAGAATAAGGACTAGACAATCGAAAATAAAATAAGGCCATAGTTATTTCATCACTTTGACAATATTTTCTCTCGGAACATAGACAAGGAAACGGTTTCCAAAAAAAACGAAGAAAGTTTCGTGATATCTGAATAACCATTTTTTAAAGTGTATATATTTTCAGAAAGCTAAATACGATGCAGATGAAAATGAATGCAGATAGCGGGTCGGGATTTTCAAGAAATACTCAACGAAATTTTACTGCTATTATTGTCAAAAAATGGAGAGTCTTACATTTAATTTTTAACGTGCTCGGATTAAATCCAATTAAAAACTACAGCATGAATTTTTTATGGAGAAATTTACACAAATTTAGTCAAAATTTACTTTTCCTTTTGTGGGTGACAATTACATTATATATTATTTCGGTTTACTTTTTTATTCACGTTAGAAATGGGAAATTGTCTTTAAAGTACATTTCTCTATTTCACGTGCTAAACTAGACGATAATAATTGTTTTGAATTTTACTTTACGAACAGCGCTTAAAAAACTTGTTAATTTAGTTGGGAGAAATTATCAAACAACTAATACAAGTGTGAATACAAATCAATCAAATACCTTTAGATATTTATCTGTTTTAGTATTGATTCATTCTGTAATAAACATTTATAGAAAATTTTTTGATAACAGTGAACGGAAATTAGTTTCTGGTTTAGCATTGGGAATTTTACCCGATGAAATATTGCTTGCTAATAACATTAAATCATTTCTCGTATTTAGAAAAGTGATATTTACAACAGCTCATATTTTCTTTAAAATAATACCTTATGCAGCTGCCAGTATTATTTATATAATACTAATGGAAAATTTCAGTTCAATATGTTGCATGAATCAATCATTATTGTCAAGAATCAAGTTTGGTGAATCCCTAAAATCATTTCAGCATATCATTAATGAGTATTCGAAATCTACTTTTAAAATAAAAAAAATTAACAAAACTCTCTACCCTCAGTTAATTCTTTTATTAGCATATCAATTGTTCAGTCTATGCTATGCTTTAAAAGTGATTATAAATCTAAACTCGGATATTTTAAGGAGCATATCATACCTATTATCTATTGTCATTTCTGGAACTGAATTCATTATTCTAGTTAATGCTGCTGTTAAGATAGATAATGCAATTTTTCAAACGAAATAAGTGCTCATATCAAAAACAGAAAATGATGAGGGGTTCTTGGTCAAACCAGACGAATTATTGATGTATCTTTACGTTAATGCTGTATTCAAAAGCTTAAGACATGATGTGGCCGTGGCACCATTTGATATGTTCAAAATAGATAAGAAGTTAGTTTTAGCATTTGCAGGCCTTATTGTTAGCTATGAAATCATTATATTGCAATTTTTCGACTAAAGTAAAATGCCATATTTATTACAAATGACTGCTAAAATTTCTGGGAGCATATTTTTGTTGCCATTTAGAATACATGTAGAAATCGAAACTAGTAAACTAGACATTTGCAATTTTTAGCAGCAAGCTAAATGATCGAAACTAGGGTATTGTTGCGGCATTACAGTAAGTGTTCACAATTACGGTAAACTATCCACTAATTTTATAAGAATAAGAATTATACAACTAACGTAATTAACATAAAGAACAACATTTTAAATATGAAATAATTTATTAATAAGATTAATTCATTAATCATTAGAGAGTGAAATATTTTGTTACTTTTAAGGAGACTTACATTATTAAGTGAAATAAAACAAAAATACGACCACCGAAGCCGACGTCTTCAGGGGGTACCGGCCCCGGTAGCCATTAAAAACAAAACCATTTCTATTTGAGGGAGAAGCAAAAGCTTAAAATATCTCCCTCAGTACCCCTATGGTTTTGTATAGAGGTCCAGGAAAAACAAGATACATTCAAAAGAATAAACAAATTACGAAAAGAAAATCAATAAAAATCATCAGAAAATTAAAAACTCACAGTCACAGGTCAAGAATCAACTTCAAAAGCGGAGGAAAAGAAAACACTAAAAACTGAAAAACAACGCCCCCTATAATAATGCGCAGTAAAAGTTTAAAAATGATATGAAAAGGTCAGGAGAAGGAGATACGTAGATAAATTAATAGAATGCTTAACTGGGGCTGCTCAGTTAAGACTAGAATTGCGCCCTGTTAAAAGAAAAAATATATAAAAAC
>NC_092213.1:34970719-35069117 GCF_043381705.1 Parasteatoda tepidariorum | reverse complement strand
TGAAGTTGATTCTTGACCTGTGACTGTGAGTTTTTAATTTTCTGATGATTTTTATTGATTTTCTTTTCGTAATTTGTTTATTCTTTTGAATGTATCTTGTTTTTCCTGGACCTCTATACAAAACCATAGGGGTACTGAGGGAGATATTTTAAGCTTTTGCTTCTCCCTCAAATAGAAATGGTTTTGTTTTTAATGGCTACCGGGGCCGGTACCCCCTGAAGACGTCGGCTTCGGTGGTCGTATTTTTGTTTTATTTCATTTGTTTTGTATTGATACTTTTTTCTGAAATTTCTGCTGCTTTTTAGCGCGTTTTTTTCAAAGAAGTTTTTTCCTTTTGATCTTAAATATTTGTGTTTTCTTTCAGTATTACATTATTAAGCTTATTGAACCAATATATCTTTTCAGTTATTGCTCTTAAATTCAATCCTTTTTTCGTTACAGCAAGAAATATTTTATTGCTTTTAAAGAAACCTGCAATATTTAGTTTCTTGAACTAATTGAAATATTTTTTTGGTTCTATAAGCAAAAACATTCCTTTAGAAAATGGACATGAAGGTCTAATACATTTTTTATTGAGGGAAATTTTAATTTTCAGAACCTATCCATAATATGTCCGTTTTGGGGCTTTAATCATGCTGTTTAGGTTCATTTGTAACTCCAATTTTTTTAATAATTGTTCCACAATTGAAACTTATAATAACACTTTCATAAGTAATAAGAACCGCGGTGGCTCAGGGGATAGAGCACTTGCCTCTCAATAAGGTGACCCAAGTTCAAATATAGGGATTCACAATATTCACGTAAAAATAACCTCAGTGGTAAACGGGTCGTGGGTTAGAGTCCCCTTGCCAAGAAATTTCGTGGTTTTCCTCTCTATGTAACGCAAATACTGTTTAGCCCACCCGAACATAAGAATAAAACATTAAGATGTCTTCCCTCAGTCAATTTCCTCACAACGTCAATTAGAAATGCTATTCTATTCATGTTTTAATTTTGTGTAACTACCAAATTCTTAATAGAGAATATCACTGAAAATGCTGCGACCTTGTTTTCATTTTAAATGCATAACAGGATGCTTAGAATTTAAGTCAGATGCATAAAGGAGAGACTCAACAGAACTCATTCAACTTATTGAATATTTTCAACTTAAACTGCTTTAAAGTCATTAAGTATCAGAATCACTTAAAACTCTGTTGTTGATATGCCACAAATATTTATGCTGAATAAGGGAAGTAATTAATAGAATAATTCCAACAGTATTTGAATCTTAAGTTTGTTTCAAATGATATACTTTAGCTTTGCTGAATAAATATTTTTATTTTCTTTAGGGAGGAAAATTTTTTTTAAAATGGGACAAAATAACTGGCTCTTCTTGATATTATCTATACAATAAACAAGTCTTATTAAACATTAATTAAAAAACATATTTTAAACAATTCTATGTATTTATATACATTTACGACTTTCTATTGCAAGGGAAAATATTTATAATAAAACCGAAAGTAATTAAAGAAATAATCAAACACAATCGAATGAATTTTCAAATAAACAATTTTTGAAAGCAAATTAATTATATTAGTAATTAAATTTTTAAAGAAGAAAATGTTTTAAAGGTAAAAATTTCTGGGAAAAATCAATACCATGTCAATATTGAGATTAATTTCTTCTATGACGTTTTGATCGATTATTCTTTCTTCATAACAAACTAAACATTTACAGAACCTTTTTGACACGTTATTTCTAATAAACGTAAGTATTTATTCACTTTCAATTAATTGAAATCGTTTTTATCGATAAACTTAATTGAAATTCACAATTTCAACGGAACACTTAATAGATCTGGATACTGTTTTGAGAAAGATGTCTGTTTATGGCAAGAAAAATAGCTGTCCAAAATTATATTTTTGATTGTTAAAAATCATTTTATCATATAAATGGTCATAATTTTAAATCGTCCTGCATTGTAATTTGTTTGATAAAAATGTCTAAAATTCTCAGTAAATGACCCTATAATAATTCTTGTGTAAAACTAAAATGCAAGAAAGCAAGAAATGGAGCATTATTTCAACTTTTAACTCCAGATAAGTTTAAATATTGTTTATTACGTAACGGGGTTAATTTTACGAATGCTCTTCCATTTAAAATAATTTTTAGAAGTGCTCAAAACATGGCAACAGTTAATGACGATTTGAACTCTATTGTCTTAACTTGTCTTTGATTTCTTAGAATAATTCCTGAAATTGTGTGAAGTTGTTTTTATGACAAATAAGTAGACCTTAGTCAACTTTGATACTACAAGGAAGAATAAGTTTTTGGAAAGAAATATATCTATGAATAACATAAAAGAAGGATATACATACTCGTGATAGAGAATCATTAAACCATATTAGTGGTTTCTGATTTAAAGTTCAGATGATAGTTATTTAATACCCATAAAACTACAGGAAAAATCTCTTTAAGTGAGCCAGTAAAAGCACATATTATTAAATTTTCAACGCCAGATTTTCTAAACTAAAGATTGATGACAAAATAATTCGTACCAAGATTTATAATTTATCTAAATTACTTTCTCAAAATGTTTGAATGATTGTAACACTTAATATATGATACAAGGATTTTCAAATTGTTTCTGTGATTTTAGAATAAAACTATAAAATAAATTAATGGACACATTTCTTATTAAATTTTAACTTTTCTGAACTTAATAAAATTCTCAGTGATTATTTTTAAAAATTAATTTTAAGCACATTTGTTTTGATTACTTTATCTAAAAAAAACGGAACACTCTTTGTAACAAGACTTATAATTAATTTAAAACTATTTTTCAAAGTGTTTAAATCATTAAGAATTCTAATGTTAATACGATGATTATTTTAACTCTACCCATATTTCTTAGTATGAAATAATTAAAGTTGTTATAATTTTGACCTTTTTGAATTGTATTTTTTCCGACTTTAATGCATGTCTTGATTAGCATTCCTGTTAAATTCCCTTAAAAAAAGGCAAATATTTGACTACTGTTTTATTTTCTCAGATTTAATTAACCAAAGACAACATTTGCAGACCAAACGTAACATTTTTCAGTACATGACTTATAAAAAGTCATTTTTCAGATTTTTTAAATCATTGAAATTTTTTTATCATAACATAAATATTATTAATCAAACCTGTCTATGCTTTTTTAGTTGTTATGATAAATTGCTGCTGTGACAATTGTTGTTATGACAATGCTATTAAAGTCTTGAAAAAATACAAAAGTGGATATTGAAAGACTAATTAAAATCAAAGTTTTTGAAATGCTAAAGGTTAGTTGAAAAGAGCTTTACTTCTCATTGTATTTATATTATATTAAATTACTCAAAATAAATTACCAAAAAAAACCTATTATGTTTGTGAACATGCGTGTGTCATCATAAATCTTAATGTAACTTATATCTAAAGTATCCATGTAAGTTATGCTAATATATGAATAATTTGCATTTCTTGTAGGTCTGTAACATTTCAATTAATGTCTGCGCAATTAGCACAAATTGCGCGTATGTGTGAGTGACATTTCTGTTTTTGTCTTAAGAAACAGTCCCGCTAAATTTGTTTTCAAAACAAAACTATTATAAACATATATATATCTATAAAAATGCGTGTGTCATCATAAATCTTAATGCAGCTTATCTCAAGTATCCATTTGAGTTATGCTAATATATGAATAATTTGCATTTCTTGTAGGTCTGATACAATAATATAATTCTTTCAGTTATTGCCTGCGCAATTAGCATAAATTGCGTAAGTGTGTTTGATATTTCTGTCTTTGTCTTAAGAAACAATCACGCTTAGTTTGTTTTCAATAGTTTTGTTTTGAAAACAAAACAAAACTATTATATGCGTGTCTGCAAACATGGTTGTGTCATCATAATTCTTAATGTAACTTACATCTCAAGTATCCATATGAATTATGCTAATAATGAGTAATTTGCATTTCTTGTTGGTCTTATACAAAATACAATTTCTTCAGTTATTGCCTGCACAATTTGTATAAATTGTGTGTGTGTGACAATTCTGTTTTTGTCCTAAGAAACACTCGTTTTCATTTCGAAACAAAACAAGTGTGTCTAGTTTGTAATCAATATTCACGATTGAATTGTTTATTAAACAATAATTTGCATGTTAAAATCTTTCAAATATATTAATATTTAATCATACATTAATATTTCTATATACACAAAAGAAATATTGATAGGTCTTAAACTTTGTGTTAAAACCGGTATCTTCTAATATTAAAAACGAAACAAAAAAATGACATTTTCTTTTTCGAAACAAAATAAACTAAATGCAAAAATGTTTAAAATTTTTAGCGTTTAAGGAAGCAGAAAAATGAATTTAAGCAGCGTTTCACTTTGAAAAAAAAATATTTAAACTTAGAAATCACTTTCCAAATCAAAATGGATACAATTAGTTTACCGAGTTCTTCAAAACAAAAGAATTTTGTCAATTTGATCGTCAATAAAAAAGAATGGAGAGCTNAAATACCGTTAATTCTATAAAATTTTGTGATTATGCATCAGAATAGCTATCTTTTTTCGGGTCCTCATTTCCTTGATCGTTTTTTTTCCTCTTTCCCTTACCTAAGAAGCTTGAAGTGAGGTACTAAAGCAACTAACCCTACAACTCTTCATAAATTTATAATAACTTATAAAAATTTGGTTTTAATTCAAAACTGTCTCACAAATGACGCTAAAACAGCTTTAAAAAAATAAATAATGTCAGATAAAAAGTTCAACGTCAAGAATTTAAAATCTTGGAGAATCAAAAATAATTTATTAATTTATTTAAATTTCCTTTTTTTAAAGGAGATTAAGAAAACAAAAACAATTTGTTTTCGTTGCCCAGAAAGCAACTCGAAAAATTCTTTTGGTGTCTTAGCAACGAGAAGCACTATGTTTTCCCGTCTTGTCAATCATTTAGTTTCTTTATGGTAATTATAAGTTATTTCTCCTTCTATGGCGAGGTAATTTGGCATATTTTTAAATCTTCGCCAGATATATAAATCCTTATTGCAACCCAATTTACAACCCATTTTTTTCGAACTTTTGTCTACCCCCTATTTTAAGGGTCTGGATTCCGAATATGTAAAAAAAAATATATGTTTATTCAGAGAAAGTACGTTTTTGTGTCTGATTTCGTAACTTAATTAATAGTTAGCACTAATTAATTAGCATATTTGAGGTCACCCCCAGAAACCATTAAGATTGACACTTAGTTCGTGAAAATCCGATCATTGGAACGGAAGTTATTCAGGGTGATATCTTTTTTTTTGCGGACTGTACACAATAAAGAATAACAATAAAGAATAAAAAAATTTGTTTTCCTGCTGAAAGTGTTTGGCATGAATCCGTCAGAAAATTTATAAGTTAAGCTCAATACGTCAAAAAGTTCAAAATTCCTTTTCACTGTATGTGTTAATATCATTGTATGTGTTAATATCATTGTATAATATTGCAGATCCGTGAATAGAGCGTTCGTTTTCCAGTTAGGTGAACTGCATTCAAATCCCAGCTATGACTAGTTCATACGAATTCCGCATCCGGCTTGCGCAGTTCACAGTGCTCACGTAAAATTTTCTCTGTGGTAAACGGATCATAGGTTAGAGTCCCCTTACCATCAGGCTAACCTTGGGATGTTTTCGTGGTTAGTAACGCAAATGCGGGTTAGTTTTATCAAAAACTCCACGAAGTCAAATTTCTCCCAATACTTGATCCAGGAGTTCCCTTGTCTTCTGGATTGGGATCGAAATTACAAGGCTACGGAGTTGAACATTAGTAGTTGTAATTATATTCTGAGTTACAAACATCTTAAACCATGTGAAATTGTTTCCTTTTATTAACTTTGCGCCCCTACTGAAGATGCGACATAAATATCTCCTCTGATTGATACTGTTTATTTTCCTTATAATGTTTGTTTGTATTTAGTTCATTTCTAAGTAACGCTCTTTTCTGGATTTCATATTTAATATTCTACCTATTTGTTAAAACTCTTATTTGAAAATTTTGAATATGTTTGCTTATGTGATTGAACTGTTGCGCGCACTTCGAACTTTCGGAGTGTCCCCTGATGCCCCCTTACGTTGGCGGGGAGGGATTAAGCTAGTTATTAGTAGTTGCAAACCCAACAAATTGGGTAAGCTGTTCCACGGTGGTTATAAAATATTAAAAAAAAGGATAACATTACAGCTATTTGTTATTTTATTTGCTTATCGATTATTTAGCGAATGTTATGCTCTGAATATTATTTTAAAACTAAACTGTGTTGATATTCTATGGTACATATCTCGCTATTTATACTTCGTTATAACAGGCTTCGAAGTCGTTATTCTAGTTAATGCTACTAAGTCACAAGCTATATCACTGGCTGAAGAAAGTGCTTGCATCAAAAATAAGATCTGATAATGAATGCGTGATAAATTCTAATAAAACATTAAGCTATATACACATAATTAATGCATTCAAAGCTCCAAGACATGATGTGATTGTTGCACATTTCGATATGTTTAATGTAGAGAAAAAAATTAATTTGCCAGCACCTTTATTGATCTATACTGTAAAAGTACTGACACTTTTGGCGCATCATCAGTAAAAATATATTTATCCGTTAAATTCCTTTTCACCGTAAATAATTCTACAGTAGTTTTTACAAGGATATGTTTTTTTAATTAGAATGATTCAGTGATCTTTTCTTAATTATTACTCTAAAAATTACGGTATGTCAGATATTTTGCTCCCTAGCATGTTCCAGCAATAATGGATTTTCCGGTAAGAAGTACCAGCACGCTTTGCTCCGGTACTTTGTAAGTACCGTAATTTATTCCAGAATTTTTACAGTGTGGTTGTTAGTTCTGAACTAAACATTTTGCAATTTTGTTATTAGAATTATGAATATACTTCTAAAACATGCTTCAATCGTTTCTACTTATATCTTATTTTTCTAACCAAAAAATATTTGCAACTTGCATATCTTTTAATTACTAGTAAATTAGATTGGTTGAAGAAACTTAAGAAAAGAAAAAAAAATAGAAAACAAAATCAGCACGCTAAGGCTTATCCTTAATATTCCCATGTTGGCACAAGTTTCAGTTCACTGTTAAACCAGTTTCAGTTTAGTAAACGATATGCTGAGGATTTGTGAATGAACCTAAACAAAAGGAATAAAGCATAAAGACAGACATATTTTAGTTTTTGGTTCTATAAACAAAAACATTCCTTTAGAAAATGGACATGAAGGTTTAATCCATTTTCTATTGAGAGAAATTTTAATTTTTAGAACCGATCCATAATATGTCCGTTTTGGGGCTTTATTCGCGTTGTTTAGGTTCATTTGTAAGTCCAATTTTTTAAATAAATGTTCCGCTACTGAAACTTATAGTAACATTTTCAAAAGTAATAAAAATCGTGGTGGCCCAGGGGATACAGCGCTTTCCTCTCAATAAGGTGATCAAGGTTCAAATACAGGGATTCACAATATTCACGTAAAAATAACCTCAGTGATAGACGGGTCATGGGTTACAATTCCCTTGTGATTAGGCTTAACCGTGGGAAATTTTGTGGTTTTCCTCTCCATCTAACGCAAATACGGTTTAGCCCACCCCAGCATAACAATAAAACATTAAAATGCCTTCCCTCAGTCAATTTCCTCACAACGTCAATTAGAAATGCTTTTCTATTCATGTTTTAATTTTGTGTAACTACCAAATTCTTAATAGAGAATATCACTGAAAATGCTGCTACCTTGTTTTCATTTTAAATGCATAACAGGAAGCTTGAATTTTAAATCAGATACGTAAAGGAGAGACTCAACAGAACTCATTCAACTTATTGAATATTTTCAACTCAAACTGCTTTAAAGTTATTAAGTATCAGAATCACTTAAAACTCTGTTGTTGATATGCTACAAATATTTATGGTGAATAAGGGACGAAATTTATAGAATAATTCCAGAAGTGTTTGAATCTTAAGTTTGTTTCAAATGATATACTTTGGCTTTACTGAATAAATATTTTTATTTTCCTTAGGGAGGAAATTATTTTTAAAATGGGACAAAATAACTGGCTCTTTTTGATATTAAACAATAAACAAGTCCTATTAAACATCAATTAAAAAACATATATTAAACAATTCTATATATTTACAAACATTTACGACATTCTATTGCAAGGGAAAATATTTATAATGAAACCGAAAATAATGAAAGAAATAATTAAACACAATCGAATGAATTTTGAAATAAACAATTTTTTTTGCAAATTAATTATATTAGTAATTCAACTTTAAAAGAAGAAAATGTTTTAAAGGCAATCATTTCTGGGAAAAATCAATACAATGTCAATATTGAGATTAATTCCTTCTATGACGTTTTGATCGATTATTTTTTCCTTATAACAAACTAAACATTTACAGAACTTTTATCTATACGTTATTTCTAATGAACGTAAATATTTATTCACTTTCAATTAATTGAAATCGTTTTTATCCATAAACGTAATTAAAATTCGAGATTTCAACGGAACACCTAATAGGTCTAGAGATTCTTTTGAGGAAGATGTATGTTTATGGCAAGAAAAATAGCTGTCCAAAAATATATTTCTGATTTAAAAAAATCATTTAATCATATAAGTGGTTATAATTTTAAATCATCCTGCATTGTAATTTGTTTGATATAAATGTCTAATATTCTCAGTAAATGACTCTATAATTATGTTTGTGTAAAACTAAAATGCAAGAAAGCAAGAAATGGAACGTTATTTCAACTTTTAACTCCAGATAAGTGTAAATATTGTTTATTACATAAAGGGATTAATTTTACGTCTGCTATTCTATTTAAATAATTTTTAGGAGTGCTGAAAAGATTGCAACATTAAATGATGATTTGAACTCCTTTATCTAAGCTTGTCATTGATTTCTTACAATAATTCCTAAAATTATGTGAAGTCGTTTTCAAGACAAATAGGTAGACCTGAGTTAACCATGGTACTAGAAGGAATAATAAGTTTTTGGAAAGAAAAATATCTATGAATAATATAAAAGGAAGATATATTCTTGATAGATAATCATTAAACCATATTAGTGGTTTAAATTCTAATTCTTTCCAAAATGTATGTTTCTTAAAGTTCAGATGATAATTGTTTAATATTCATAAAATTACTGGAAAGATCTCTTAAAGAGAGCCAGCAAAAGTACATATTATTAAATTCTCAACTCTAGATTTATTAAACTAAAGATTGATGACAACATAATTCATAGCAAGATTTATATTTTATTTAAATTCATTTTTCAAAATGTTTGAATGATTATAACATTTAATTTATGACACGAGGATTTTCAAATTGTTTCTATGATTTTAAAATATAACTGTGAAATAATTTAAATGGATACATTTCTAATTCTTATTAAATTTTAATTTTTCTGATCTTTATAAAATTCTCAGTGATTATTTTTAGAATTTAATGTTAAGCACATTTGTTTTGATTACTTTATCTAAAAAAAAAAGCAACACTCCTTGTAATAAGATTTATAATTAATTTAAAACCATTTTTCAAAGTGTTTAAATCATTAAGAATTCTAATGTAATATGATGATTATTTTGACCCTATCCATGTTTCTTAGTATGAAATAGTTAAAATTGCTATAATTTTAACCTTTTCGCATTCCTGATTAGCATATCCTTGATTTGCATTCCTGGAAAATTTCCTTAAAAAAGCAAGCATTAGGCTACTATTTTATTTTTTTCAGATTTAATTAACCAAAGACAACATTTACAGACCAAACGTAGCATTTTTCAGTACATGACTTATAAAAAGTCATTTTTCAGATTTTTTAAATCATTGAAATTTTTTTATCATAACATAAATATTATTAATCAAACCTGTCTATGCTTTTTTAGTTGTTATGATAAATTGCTGCTGTGACAATTGTTGTTATGACAATGCTATTAAAGTCTTGAAAAAATACAAAAGTGGATATTGAAAGACTAATTAAAATCAAAGTTTTTGAAATGCTAAAGGTTAGTTGAAAAGAGCTTTACTTCTCATTGTATTTATATTATATTAAATTACTCAAAATAAATTACCAAAAAAAACCTATTATGTTTGTGAACATGCGTGTGTCATCATAAATCTTAATGTAACTTATATCTAAAGTATCCATGTAAGTTATGCTAATATATGAATAATTTGCATTTCTTGTAGGTCTGTAACATTTCAATTAATGTCTGCGCAATTAGCACAAATTGCGCGTATGTGTGAGTGACATTTCTGTTTTTGTCTTAAGAAACAGTCCCGCTAACTTTTTTTTCTAAACAAAACTATTATATATACATATATATATCTATATAAATGCGTGTGTCATCATAAATCTTAATGCAGCTTATCGCAAGTATCCATTTGAGTTATGCTAATATATGAATAATTTACATTTCTTGTAGGTCTGATACAATAATATAATTTATTCAGTTATTGCTTGCGCAATTAGCACAAATTGCGTATGTGTGTGTGATATTTCTGTTTTTGTCAAAAGAAACAGTCCCGCTAACTTTGTTTTCGAAACAAAACTATTATAGATATATATATATCTATAAAAATGCGTGTGCCATCATAAATCTTAATGCAGCTTATCTCAAGTATCCATTTGAGTTATGCTAATATATGAATAATTTGCATTTCTTGTAGGTCTGATACAATAATATAATTCTTTCAGTTATTGCCTTCGCAATTAGCATAAATTGCGTAAGTGTGTGTGATATTTCTGTCTTTGTCTTAAGAAACAATCACGCTTAGTTTGTTTTCAATAGTTTTGTTTTGAAAACAAAACAAAACTATTATGTGTGTCTGCAAACATGGTTGTGTCATCATAATTCTTAATGTAACTTACATCTCAAGTATCCATATGACTTATGCTAATAATGAGTAATTTGCATTTCTTGTTGGTCTTTTACAAAATACAATTTCTTCAGTTATTGCCTGCACAATTTGTATAAATTGTGTATGTGTGTGTGACAATTCTGTTTTTGTCCGAAGAAACACTCGTTTTCATTTCGAAACAAAACAAGTGTGTCTAGTTTGTAATCAATATTCACGATTGAATTGTTTATTAAACAATAATTTGCATGTTAAAATCTTTTAAATATATTAATATTTAATCATACATTAATATTTCTATATACACAAAAGAAATATTGATAGGTCTTAAACTTTGTGTTAAAACCGGTATCTTCTAATATTAAAATCGAAACAAAAAAATCACATTTTCTTTTTCGAAACAAAATAAACTAAATGCAAAAATGTTTAAAATTGTTAGCGTTTAAGGAAGCAGAAAAATGAATCTAAGCAGCGTTTCACTTTGAAAAAAAAATATTTAAACTTAGAAATCACTTTCCAAATCAAAATGGATACAATTAGTTTACCGAGTTCTTCAAAACAAAAGAATTTTGTCAATTTGATCGTCAATAAAAAAGAATGGAGAGCTTTATTCCTACTCCTTAAAATATGTGGCATAAATCCATCTGTAAATTACAACGAGAGTCCCTATCGTCAAAAAATAAGGAAATATTTTCAGAATTTACTTTTTACTTTTTGGGTATTAATCTCTACATATAATGTTATTATTTCCTTATTCATTCTCTCAATAAATTCGGACTCATCATTTAATTCAATTATTTTAATTCATAACATAGAATGGCTGATAATAATTGTTTTGGGTATTATTTTGCGTGCAATACTGAAAAAAATAGTTAATTTAGTTGGAAAAAATATTCAAACGGCAAATACTAGTTTGATCGCATATGGCAATAAAAGCTCAAAAAGCTTTCGAATTTTATTAATAGTTGCATTACTACATTGTGCAATAAACATTTATAGGTCGGTTTCTTTTTTAAACGCATTTTCTGTTTCCGTGTTAAGAATTTCACCCGACGAAATATTGTTTGCTTCTCACCTTGACGTACTTCCACTTATTCGAGTGACAATAAGAATTATATCATCTATTTTCTTTGATATATCGACTTATACAGCTGCTGGAGTTATTTATTTATCTTTAACGGAACATTCTCGGTTATTATATTCAATGAGCCTATCTTTAAAATCGAGATTGAAATTTTGTCCGTCTCAAATAGAAATTAGGCTAATTCTTGATAGCTACTCTAGAGTTACTTGTGTCGTTAAAAAAGTTAATAAAACCTTCGCTCTTCTATTAACTATTTTATTGGCGTATCAATTGTTCAGTGTGTGTTATGCCCTGAGTGTGGTTTTTGGTCTATTGTGATATTACGAGGTCTATATCATATGCATTATCGATTACAATTTCTGCAACGGAATTTGTTATTCTCGTTAATGCTGCTGTTGATGCAAATAATGCAATTTTTCAAGCCAAAAAAGCGGTGATATCCAAATTAGAAACGGATAGTGAATTTTTGGCTAAACCGGACAAAGCTTTTAGCCTTATGTACATAAATACTGTATTCAAAACTGTAAGATATAATGTAACTGTGACACCATTTGACATGTTTGAAGTGGACAAAAAGTTGATTTTGGCTTTTACTGGATTAGTTGTTAGTTATGAAATCATCATATTGCAATTTAAAGATTAAAGAATGCAATTGCATTAAACTAAAAATTGTATATTTTCTAAAATTACATTTGCAGGTATATTAAACTATCAGTTGCAGTTATATTAAATTAACAGTTTCAATTATATTTGAATAATACAAGATCTTCAATAATTGCTTGATCAATTGAACTAGTCGCTTCTAAAGTCAGATAAACTAAGAACTTGTCTCTATTTAAGCGGGGAATAATGTACATGCATATTTGAATAAAATTGCTTGGTGGAAATATTCTAAAAAGAAATCCTCGTTACTTTTCTTCACTTCAAATTCATGATTATATGCCACCTAGTTAGTGGGAAGAGTAATCTTCATCCTCTATCTATCGTTTGGACCTGTTTCCGATTCTTTGAGCTGAAATTGGAAGTTTGGTGAGATTGAACTTCTAACGATTATACCTTAGCGGTTCAGAATTCAATTCATTATAATGTAGATTTCTTGTCATTTCAGAACCGGAAAAATGGTCTCTTTCATGGTCGGATGTTTAAAGAGCCTGAATGTGGAGACCGTAGTAAAGTGTTCTAATGCACCGTATTGCCTTCGAATCATCTTTAAAAACGAATATCAAACGTTCGCCAATAACCCATAAATAAATATATCAAAGAAGTGAAATCCCGACGCTAATTGAATTTTAATTGACTTTTGACTGCACAATATTTACAGCCTACATAATTTACTTTTCAAGGCTATACTGAAGATACAATCATTGATAATGTAAGCAATTCCAGGATACAAAATAGATTACGATATAGGTAAAAATACGAAGAAAATTTATTATCAGACACATTGTTTGCGGTAACAAAACAAGTTTTTACAACAAAAATAAATGTGTTGTCTCAACAGATTTACATTACATGGGGTATAAGTTTTTTTTATAAAAGTTATGAAGTTAATCTGTACCTGCACCAGATGTGAGTATTTTATGTCGGCATAATTTGTATCGACCAGTCATCGCATGGATTCGAACCTGAGTCTCTTCATTGGGAGGCGTGCGCTTTGTTCCCTGAGCTCCTGTGGCTCAAGTATTCTATTTTGCAGAGATTGTGATAGTGAGAATTTCGTTACACTATTTTATTAATTTGACAATAAAGTCAAATCTCAGTTTTATTTATACTCAGTTTTATGTAAAGTAATTGCTAAAAAGTAAGAGCAAATATTGAAAATTATCGTAAATTGATGGAAAGATAGTTACATAACGTAAAACTGCTTGGCAAAAACTAGAATTTTAAGTGACGATTTAAATCCGTTTGTAATCAGGGAGAAAAACGGCGAAAAACAGTTTTTATCAAAATGGATTCAAACCGTTAAATATACAGAAAAATTCCGTAAAAAACGGGTATTTTTAACAGTGCTCAGGTTCTGTAGGAATAGGATTTCAGCAAAGGATTACCTGAGAGTAATAGTAGCGAAATGTATATGAATCTAATCTGCCGGGACAGCCTAGTTGGCAGTTCGTTGTGCTCGCAACAAATCTCGCAACAAATCACTACCTCTGAGGACACTGAGTTGGAGAATTACCATTTTCTGTCTCAGGTTAAAATTATGATTTGTGGATGAATGGATAATGATTGAGTTCTTCCTGTAAAGCGGGCTGTGACACGTGTGTGGCTGAAGTCGTATTCTTCGTCATCGATGGCGCCATTGAAAAAACAAGAAACGCGTTATTTGCCTTATTCACTTGATTTCATGCAGTGTTGCTGGCATTGGCAGATGGCATAAATAACAGCAACAACAATATAAATCAAAAGCTTCACAGAATGCATATTGCATATTTTTAGAACTTTACTCTTATGCATAGCTAGATTAAAAAAAAAATTTGTGTCCGATGAGCGATCCTAGCGAGATCGAATTGCAAAGGAGTCCTATAGAAACTGTTAAAGGTGTTCCAGGGGCTGATTAGCTTAGTGAGCCTCTTTAACTAGTATACGCAATTATTACTATGACAATTGCGTTGCCTATCGATACCAATATTTTAAGGATATTTTTTTAAACATGTTTCATTTCTCTCACTCAGGATTTGCAACAGTAATGTGTATATTACTGTTGCAATAGAGATGATACCTAAGCTGTCAATGCTATACTATATGATATGCTACATTACTATGTATATTGATAGCGATATTTCGCGTATGCTTTCACTACAAATATATTTTCCATTATGTCTTACAAATCGCAACATACATATTTAACTTACATATCACACCACGGGACCCTACACGACTGCGTAATTGGAAGGTGGCACCTGTCACAACCAGTAAACATAGACTTTAAACTTTTACTTGTTGAAAATACTACATTCTATTTGTACATTTGGACTACTCAACTGTATTTCACCATTTTTAACTCCAACTGTAACTTAGTCAACTGTAGCTCGCCATTTTTCCTTTTCACTTGATAAAATACTCTGTACATTTGATCTACTCAACTGTATTTTACCATTTGTAGATAGATTTCCATGCTAACACACTCTCATTCTTTCATCTGTAGAACTTGATGGCCTTTTGTAAATTTTTATATTAACTTTATGTTTCCCAGTCTAATTATGACTGCTATGTTATTGCTTTTTGCTACTAAAATTTTTACGACCTCCTGGTCTAGCGGTTGGGCAATGGGTGGCAGATACTGCTCTGCGCGCGAGGCATCCAGAACACCTCGAATTACTAAAACATTAAACTTAATAAATATCTGTTGATATTAAACTTTTCTTCTCCCGTGCATCATACTCTCTTGGACTTGCCTCTAGCCCATCTCGCAGGTCTACCATTGACCGATTGTGCTGCAATCTATCGTCGCTAAGCCAATGAAATTTTAGTGTCTCATCTCTTGCTGTGTAGCAGTTTCGTGCTCGCACTTCGAGCCACCAGTATTCCCTGGATGCCCTTTACGGAGCGTGACAGTGTTAAACGAAGCTTAAGTTACGTATAACTTACTAAGACTGTTGATACTCTGTAATGATATTATGTTGATCACGATAGAATTACACATCGTATTTTACGAATGCGTATGTAAAAAAAATTTTGTTGTTGTAATTCACAAAATGTAAATGCCATATGTGATTCTCTTTTTAAGATATTTCTTAAAAAATTAATACACCAAGCGTAATTGTGTGGTATGCAAATAATATAAAAAGCTAAGTTTTTCTTGCGACTACTATGTGCAATTTTTGCAATACTATTTAGATTTTTTTGATTTTTTATCCGTGTACGTTATTATTTGTTATTGTGTTGTTATGTATTATTTCAGTACATATTAAATAAATGAGCAGGATCTAGCATCTCGCAAACACATTTAATAACAACTTAACGAGATACACAAACACAAACTGAAACTTAACATAAATGTAAACTGAAACTAAAACTAAACAGTTAGTACACAGTTACAGTTAATCTGGCTGATGCCACAGTTATCACTTATAGGCTATAACTACTAAATATGACTTAAGGATAATTTTTAAAATAAATATATATTGTTTGCACTCTCATTGTATTATGTAGATTACAATGTAAGTAGATAGTGCTAATTTGCATATGTGTAAGTGATAAAAAATTTTTTTCGTTGCTTTCTGTATTCTTTCGCTTACAATTTCTCTATTAGTTGCAATTACTAGTACAGGAGGAGAGAGGAACATTCCACACATTTAAAAAAAAATCTTAGTGTATGTCAGCACCAATAACCACTTTAACAAATATATTTTATCATTTAATAATGATACTTTCTTCTCATTATCTAGCGCAATCGTACACTGTTAGAATTTTCATTTTAAAAATACAGGAAAATAACAGGTGCCAGTCTGTCTATCGGATTATCCATAAGTTTACGGCAAAGAAAATGCTTTGCCTTTACTCTTTTTAACCGTTTACAACTAACATGATTTCAAAATCATAAAAAAAGTAACTGGAGGTAGGAGTTAGGCTTTTTGTTCGATAAAGGGCATTGGAGAGTGCAGGACACAAATTAGGGAGTATGGGACCCTGAAAACTTGAAATTAACTAGCTGACAGAAAATGGAAAATAATTTTTTGAATCAAAGACAGCGATTTAAGCGCTATATAAGTTTAATGTAATGAATAAATTAAGAAAATCTGAAGATACATTAGATTGATTATTTTAACCACAGTTAATTCCTCCGGTTAACTTGTGTTTTCACCATCAATAAAATCTATATAATTAAATATAAGAAAATCATCAGTAAATCTGAAGCCTTTAAAGATGGAATTCGTACCATTTTTTTCAAAGTAGTGTAGAATACTTGGTACCTTATGATCTGTCAACAATATTCAGAAAAATACCCTCACCGTTAAAATTGATCGATATTAAGAATATTATTGAAATCGTAAAAGTATGAGAAAAAGAGCATCTATAAGTTTGTACGGTGGAAAATACTGATAAAAAGGTCCATGAAGTCAAAATATGAAATGATGAATCGAGCAAAAAGATGAAAGATTGAATCGAGAGTTCGCACTTTAAAAAAGGTGCAGTTATATCAAAACGCCAATAATGCAGAAACATCATTCGTGAATTATTTTCATTTTCGAAAATTAATAGATTTATATTTTATTGCGAGGTCGCGTTGATTTGTTGTTTTGCCTGCTGCTATAGACTGAAAAATATAACGTTACCGACGCACAGTAAAAAGAACCGGCCTTAAGGGCACCGGTACTTTTTACCGAAAAAATCCGTTTTTACAGGAATATGTTACGAAACAAAATATCTGATGTACCATAGTTTTTACATTTATAATTACCATTAAATTAGTGAATTACTAATAAATTAAATATTACTGTAAACAATACGATGCAATATTTTACAGTGAAAGACCCGACTGGCCAGTGTACACCTGAAAAGTCTCACATTTTCTGCCAATCAGAAGATCTTTCCTCTTTGCCCTAAATGCCAACAAAACCAGGCATCACCTGAGCACATCTTGAACTGTTTAGGGCTGGACTGGAACGACATTCATTCCTCTCCCCTTTTAGTTTCGGACTTCCTAAATGTCAACGGATTTATTGATCTGGTCTGACGGAGTCAGACCAGATGGGAATTAGTAACAACAACAACAGTGAAAGTAGATTTTATGGTAAAAGAAATTTTATGGATGATTCACTGTAAGTGCACTCAAGGAAAAAGGCCGGGGTGTCAAGATATGTGACAAAATCTTTATGAACATCAAAAGTCACTAATTGTTATGCATGCAGGTTTTGGTAAAACACATGAAATTTACTTTTGAAATTTGATCTGAAACACGGTGTCTTGATTCTGAACTGGTATATTAGGTTTATCTAATTTAGCGTTACATGAGACAAAAGGGAATAGGGGTGTGGTAAAGCGTGACACTTTGTGACAAAAGAGTGGAGGAGATCAACAATAATGTAAAAAGAGATGTCATATTAACCTTTATAAAATAATAAAAAACTACGAGAATTTAATGAAGAAAAGTAAATATTTTTGAAGTCTGAAATGTCGCACTCAGAAAAAAAATATGTTAAAAACTATCAGAATGTGATATATGCTTCTGGTTCGAAGGGAACAAGAAAAATCTCTGCAATTTTTATCGAAGATCTTTGACAATGACTTTGGTAAAATTAACAATAAATTATGATTTTATATTACAGAATAAAATTTGGTTATTTTTATCATTGCATAAACAATATTTGTTCTGTAAGTTTACTGTTCAGTCTTGTATCTTTTACCAAATGTGTGGTAATAAGAATTTGAACCTGACCTGATAACCTGATTGAAAACCTGAATTTCCGGTAAACCGTTACCATATGAATGAAAAAAAATTCCAAATTAGTGGTTTAAATACCGTAAATGTTTTTAACAAGAATTATACATTGAAAAAAAAAGATACGCTTTTTCTATGCTGTAAAGTAATTTTTCCAGAATTTTTTCCCTCATGCATGAATACTGGCATTTTCCAGTAATTACAGGCACTTGCGTAGTCATTTTCGAAAATGTCTTAAATATTAATAACATTTGATTAAATGTTAATTCATAAGATACTTTAGGATGTTATATTATTTGATATCATAAAATTCAGTGAAATATCAGAGAAAGAGAAAATATCAGTTTGGGGAATACCAGGCAAAGACTCTTAAACTTAAAAAAATTTCATTGTTGGAAGTAGCCATCAATAGTCTTCAACCAGAATAAACATCAGTGAAGTTAATACCAGCCAATGGCTTCTATCTT
Organism: Parasteatoda tepidariorum; assembly: GCF_043381705.1. Lineage (NCBI taxonomy): Eukaryota > Metazoa > Arthropoda > Arachnida > Araneae > Theridiidae > Parasteatoda > Parasteatoda tepidariorum. The sequence goes on along the minus strand of NC_092213.1, from coordinate 35,050,284 downwards.
TCAAAAACTTTATCTTAGGGAACACTAGAAAAAGATTTTCGGATAATGCTTACATATCACAATTAAATTGACAGTACTTTCCAGCTAAGTCTTCTTAAGTATCCAAACCACTTGTGACAATTTATTTGACACCAGTTTAATTATTATTTATTTGAAATTATTACATGCGATTATGTAAACTAGAAAAAAACATCAGTTTAGGGAATATCAGGCAAGAGTAGGCCGAGCAAGTCACACATGTTTGGCGGGTTATTATTTCCGCTAATGTTGCTATTAATAATAAACAGGATTAATTACAACACCTATTTCATTAGACAAATGTGATAAATAATGTTAATGTTTAATAATGTTATATGTGCCTAATGTTTTCGACACTGACACCATTTTAAGGTTAAAAGACAATTCCCATTTTTGCATACAGGATGTCTCAAGATTATTAGGATAAACTATTAGGGGAGTTGGAGGAAATCCCATGGATTCAGATTTGCATAGCAGATGGCCAGGAACTTCTTCATTCGCCACTAGGTGGTGTTTTTCATAAGATGTTTGAGCGTGGCAGACCGGTTCTCTGGCCACCACGCTCTCCTGTTTCAAGCAGCATGAATTTTGTTCTCTGGAATGCACAGAAAAGTGCTGTGAACGTGCAATTGTTGATTCCCAAATGGATCTGATTGTAAGAATCGTGGGCTGCTATGGATATGCAACAAAATCCAGGTATATTTGAGCGAGTCAATCCAATCCATGGACCGACAGTGCAACGTATGCATCGCTGGCAAGTTGAAACTTTGAACATATTTTGAGACATTTTCACATAACATCTACCATTGCACATACATCCCTGACCAATTAAAATTTCAGATGATCGTAGCTGGTGTCTTGTACCTGTTATACTACTTTTCCATGACGCTTCCGACCATAGGTAATTCTATATCTCTTTGATGTAAACAACCTTCCTTAAAAGTTCGTCCCGATAGTCCTGGTCTTCCTTTACACTTACACAAAACTCGATGATGCACAAAATATTGATGTATAACAAATATACCGAACAATCATCAAAAGTCAGTATAACCAGAATGGTGGACATTCATTTATTTCGAAAGTATTCAGGTGCATACATGCGTGTATCAGAAAAAAAATTGTTTTTAATTTCTAAGAGAAACACGTGCAATAATAAAATAATATTATTAAAATACAACTATAAGCGCTACTAATTAAACTGTAATATGATCATTTCATAACTAACAATTAGCCCGGCAAAGGCCAGAATTAATCTTTTGTCCATTTTAAACATATTCATTGGCGTTACAGCCACGGCGTCACTAAGATTTTCAAATTCGGTGTTTACATATGCATAGATAAAAGCTCTGTCTGGTTTAGCCAAAAAATTAGGATCCCTCTTTAAATGAGACATAATCATTTTCCTGGTTTTAACGAATACATTATCTATATTAGCCCCTTTAACCAGAATAACAAATTGATTGCCAGAAATAAACAGAGTTAATATATATGATATATATCTTGGAGCATTTATACCGCCTGGTTTTAAAATCACACTTAGCGCATAGCACACACTTATAAATTGACAAGATAGTAAAATAATTAATAAGGGATATAGCGCTTTGTTAATTTTTCTGATTTTATTACTAACTTGGGAATAGTAATCAATGATTTCCATAATTGTTTTGGGCGATGTGTCAAATTTTATTCTCGATACCAATGACTGATTCATAAAGTATAAACGTTTGGAGCTCTCAGTTAAAGTCATATACACTACACCAGATGCTGTATAAGGTATAATACCAAAAAATACACTGGTTATTAAACCAACTACGACTCGAAATATGGTAAATGCTTTAACGTGAAGAGCAAGCAATAATTCTTCTGGTAAAATTCTAGATTCTATTTTAGCTGCCTTTAAAGAAGAAGCCGATCTATAAAAATTAATTGCACAATGCAATAATACAAAATATAATGAATATTTGAACATATTTAAATGAATTTTAGGTTTAAAATTTCTATTTAAATTCGTGATTGTTTCAACTTTCTCAACAAAGTTAAGTAGTTTTTTCAGAACTGCACGTAAAGTAACACTCACGATAGATATTAACAGGCATTCTATGCTGTGTATTAAGCCAATCCACTTCCAAGGCAATTCAAAACTTATAGAGTAAACGAACAAATTAATAAAAATATTGCATATTGATGTGATTACCCATAAAATGAAAATGAAATTCTGAAAATATTTTTGCAAATTGTGACACAAAATATTAATGCCAGTTGATTTTATGGGATGCATGCCGAACAATTTAAGAATAAAAACCAAACTTTTCCACTGTCTATTGTAAGCAATAAAGTCACTTTGAGTATTTTTTGAAGAGACTGATCTCTTACGTGAATTCATTGTGATTTGTATAAATTCGATGTGTTGATATACAGTAAGTTCCAGTTAGAATGGATAATAACGTTAATATTTTGAATTTTACTCAGTATATGCATATATTTTGCACAGCATCAATTGTACAGACATATACTGGATTGAAAATTGCGATGAAAAATGTCAAAATTTTGCTGTTGAAATATTTGTAGAACTCTTTATAAGTCGGGTTTAAACTTTTATTCTCTCTGTGAGAACCTAAAACAGGCTTTGCTAATTTTAACGTTTAAACCACCATTGTAACCATTTTCCTACCATTTCTTCGAATTATAGATTTACAGATTACTAACATTACGTTCAATTGCAGTGAGGTTTCTTTTATTTTTCCTTTGTTTTATAATGGCCATATACTTTGACTACTATTTGGCAATGATTACTACACTGTTAAAAATGGATATTCAAATTTCGCGAAACTGTCTTCGTTTCTGACGAAATTGTTACCTCCGAGCAAACCTGTCAAAGTGACAAAGTGATCGAGCTTTGAAATGTGTTCGGTTTTTGTCATTTTAAAGATTAAAGCTTAACTTTTTTTTTCAAAAAAATATTAAATATCCATTTATAGAAAGAATTTGGTTCTTTGTAAACGTGTTCAATATTTTTCGCAGTTTCTTCATATTTTAAGTGCTTTGTTGTTCTAAAATTCAATTAAATTTACTATATTTTAAATTGACAAAGGCGAGTGTACCCTTTTTACTTCATAAAGAAGTTATTGCTGAACAAAGACTTTTTTAATTTTTATCAATATTATTGATTTCTTAATTTCTTATTCATCCTACAGTTTACAATAAAAGGTACATTTAAGAAGACTAAAATCAATACGAAAATTGATTCGTAGAAGCAAATCAGTTTTACAAGTAATGGAGACTTTAATGCTTGTTTGTTATATGTAATACATTAATAGCTTTGATGTCTAATCATTTAAATTAAATTTGTGTATTCTGATACGTTTTAATGTATCTTTTCTGGTATGTATCTTGATAGTTTCATTTTCCAGTGTTTTTATTTTTTTCATATTTTTCATTTTACGCTTTTTTGGAATTAAGTATTTTTTATGCGTTTTTAGAAAGATGTATTCTCATACGTTAGTATCTTAAATTGAAGATTTGAGATTATTAATTTTTATTTGCCTTAAGAGACTATCATGGAGTAAATTGCAACGAAATTTTCGGGTATCTTAAGATCAAAATTATTGGCCACTACCTTGCAACAAAGTAGTGTTCTTCTATATTTAGAATGTTCTGTAGCACTATTTGTGCAAAGTTACCGCTGCCATTCTTTGCATTTAGTAGCAATAAGATTTATATTTATAGTAAGATATGATACATATACGAATCAGGAAAGGATTTTTTACGATCAAATATAATGTAGGAAGCATTATTTCAGAATGACATATACACTAATTCATAAAAATAAAATTAATTTGTTAATCAAACTTTATATCATAGAGGCGTTTATCATAGAGAGTACAAAAAGGTGAACTTGAACTAGACTGAACAGAACGGAAACTCATGGATATCATTCATGATATAATCACTTAATGCTGTTCACAGAGGTTTTAAAAATAAGATATAGTTATCCTTTTTACCAAACTATTAACCACTACACCTGTTTTAACGACGCATAATAAATCATTTAAACAAATCACAGCAAATCACAAACAGCAACAAACTTTCGATTGGAAACACACCTTCTGGCGATAAAAAAAAAGCACGCCAATAATAGGGGTTTTCGGAAGAAAAAAATAATTCTTGCTTTGTGTGAATGAGGGAAAATTCGATGTAAACTTATTCGATTTTAAGTGTTTAGATTTAAATTACACCCTTTAAATTGCATGCAAACATTCGTTTTGGTGTTAACCGGGAATAAAGTGCTCAAACAGTTGGCGGAATAGTTCCTTAGAAATCGAATTTTAAAAAAGTCGTATAGTTAAAATTCGATTTCTAAGAAGCTATTATACCAATCTAGCAGAAAACTTACATTATGTTATGTAAAATGACATTTTTTTGATTTATGTAGAAAACTGTATTTAACTCTGATTCCCCACTATTAAATAAAATATTAAAAATTAATAAATATTTACTGAAAGTTAATTTTACTGTGCAATATGTTTAGTTAAATGAATTTTATTATTGTGTGCCTAATTTTTCAATTCGCATGAAAAGTTCGCAATATATGACAAAATACGCAAAATGAAAAATTAATATAAAGGTGTCTAAACATTTTTCGCTACAGATCACGTGATTATTTTTGTATATTTGAATATTGCTAAGAGATGGCGCAACTAGTCCCCACTTTCTGCAGAATTTTCACATAGAGATTTCCTGTCTTGAATTGAAATCAAAATCATTTTGTACTTTCTTAATTTCGTTAGTGTTACCGCTGCATATAATCTTCATTAAATTATTTTAGTTTCATGATTAATGTGATTTTCACACTCTGATACTCAAGACAGATTGTGAGGATGTTTAAACAGTAAGGTCGGAAAATTAATTTACAAAATGTTTTTTACCTAATTTTAGTAATTATTGCATGTAGATATTTATCTTAAACACCTAAAAACAATAGATTTGAATAAAAAAATCCCATTGTATTTTTTTAAAAATGAAACTTGGATGCATTGTAGGCAAAACTGGAGATCAGTGGACGGGACATCACAAATCCTCCCCCCCCCCATTGGTCAAGTTAGAAAACTGCTTGCTTATAAAATATTTCGCATTTGCGAATTTAGGATAAAGCACATGTATTAAATTTCAGCAATAAAAAAATACTTTTTTGGCCGGAAATTCAAGAAAAAAAAAGAAGTCGACAGTGAAGGGGTTAAATTTCTCATAAGCACTAATCATTAGCGTTTTTTAGTCAACAAAATTAAGAAGAATAATGTAAAATAACATATAAAGACAACACTCTAATTATTATTATTTTATAACCGTCGTTGAGCAGGCGACACAATTTTGTATTTGCGACTATAAATATTCAACTTCGCAGACTTGTAAATTTGAACCCAATCTAGAAGACAAGGGAACTCCTAGATCAATTATCGAATAAAATTTGCCTTCGTGGAGGTAAAATTTGCCGCACTTGCATTACTGGAGAGGAAAAACAAAAATCTCCCACGGTTAGCCTGGCGTCAAGGGCATGATCCCTTCTGCAACTGACGGTACTTTACTTCAGCACTGTGGTCAGTGCGAATTGGGTTTTAAAATCCTATCGACCAGTCATCGTTGGGATTCGAACCCAGTTCACGTCATTGGAAAGCGTCCTTGAGCCACAGCGGCTCTAATTATTATTATTGTATTATCTATGAATAGTAAGATTCGATTTCGATAAAAAACAGAAATTGATTATATTTATTTCATATAAGGCGCTCCGGTGTCGCGGTCAGTTAAGGTGTCGCTCACATTCTCTTGGAGAAAGAAGTTCTAATGTGTAAATAAATACAACCAAGATTCTTTAAGAATTGTTTGCGTTTACCTTATGATTTTCCTTTAAAATAGTGTTAAGGTGCATTACTAAAATTAATTTATGAAAATATTGTAATCAGCTAAGTATATTTATAATCGAAATATATAAAAGTTATAATTATATAGAAAATAATGCATTTTTTCTATAATAAATAGCATTATTGATTTTAATTTTCTAAATTGTCAATTTGCTTTATTGAAAAAGTCTAAATTGAAAAAGTATTTGGGAAATGCATTGAAAGATACAACTTCAGTATATATTTCAGAATAATAGCCTCTTCCACAAATTTTTTCTATTTTTAAGAAGTGTAGGATTAAAAAAGAAGTTATTTCTCAATATGTTTTATGCTAAGAAGTTCGTGTTACGAATGTGACTTGCGCAAAGTAAAATTCTTTCTTACTCTAACGATTGAAGCATTTTTTATTGATTCAAATTGTTACTAATATAGTTAAATAGCAGATTTTCAACTAAACACTTGTTAAGAAAGTGAAACTGAAGAATCGCGCAAAATCTTTACGACAAGCATAATACTTGTGAGTTATCTAGTTTCGCATTTTTCCGTAAAGTATATGTTTTGACAATTTGAACTGAAGTCATTTCTTAATGAAATTCATAATGTAATTTCTTTAAGCGATTATAAACATTTTGATTTTACTAGACTGGAAACTATTTACAATATTAAATATGAAAAAAATATTATGCTTATGTTTCTTTTTCCTTAAAAAATGTTGGAGTTACTGATTTTTAACAATTATGCTTGTAACATTAAACTTTATAAATTAAGAGAAATTCAGCATTAACAAATTTATTATCGTTTGCGAGGATGTTTCATGTTCAAAAACGCATCAAATCACTAGAATGAGTGAGGATGGAAAAGCAAAACTTGCCGCATATACGTTTAATGCTTAACTAGAAACAGGTAAGAAACTGTCAGGAAAATTAAGCATATATTAGCTAAATAAGTTCAACTATACAACAGAAGTCAACAAATAGAAGTATCGTTTAAAAATCTATCGCTAAAAAGCATTAAAATGTCAACAAACACTTTGTTTTAGAAATATACAATCAGTTGAGCCTATCTCTGGTAAAACTTTGACAGAATGTTTAAAAGTTGAACGATATTAATTTTCATATACTTTTTATTTAAATAGTATGAAATTCAGAAAAACTTCCAGAATTCAGTAACATTTGATTGTTGGTCGAATCTAGTCATGATATTACGTAACAGGAAAAAAAGTTCAAGAATGAAATACTCTTTACTTCTCTAAGTATACTCTACGAAATAAAACACACTTTTGATGATTAAGTAGTTCTTGAGTATTCTATTGTTAATTTTGAGAATCATTTCGTCACAAAATGACGTGATTGTGAACTATCAAATATATGAAGGAAATGCTTCCTCAATCTAAAACCAATTGTTAACTAGAAAGATGAAAGTAGAATAATGACAAGACAATCGAAAATAAAACAACAAATTAAGCCCATACTTATTTCATCACTTTGACAATATTTTCTCTCGGAAAATATACAAGGAAACGGTTTAGACAAAAACGAAGAAGGTTTCGTGATATCTGAATAACCATTTTTTACAGTGTATATACTCTCTAGAAAATTAAATACGATTCAGATGAAAATGGAAGCAGATAGCGTGTCAGGATTTTCAAGGAATACTCAAAGAAATTTTACTGCTATTATTGTTAAAGAATGGAGAGTCTTATTTTTAATTTTTAGCATGTTCGGATTAAATCCGATTAAGAGCTACAGCATGCATTTTTTATGGAGAAATTTACACAAATTTTGTCAAAATTTACTTTTCCTAATAACGTTATATATTATTTTGGTTTTCTTTTTTATTCACGCTATAAATGAGAAATTGTCTTTAAAGTACATCGCTTTGTTTCACACGTTAAAATGGACGATAATAATTGTTTTGAGTTTTACTTTACGAACAGCGCTTAAAAAACTTGTTAATTTAGTTGGAAGAAATTATCAAATAACTAATACAAGTTTCAATACAAATCAATCATATACCTTTAGATGTTTATCTATTTTGGTATTGCTTCATTTTATAATAGTCATTTATAGATCATTTCTTGATACCAGTGCATTGAAATTAGTTTCTGATTCAGCATTCAGAATTTTACCCGATGAAATATTGTTTGCTAATAACATTAAATCATTTCTCGTATTTAAAAAAGTGATATTTACAACAGCTCATTTTTTCTTTAAAATAATACCTTATGCAGCTGCCAGTATTACTTATATAATTCTAATGGAAAATTTTCGTTTAATATGTTGCATGAATCAATCATTATGGTCAAGAATCAAGTTTGGTGAATCCCTAAAATCATTTCAGCATATCATGAATGAGTATTCTAGATTTACTTTTAGAATAAAAAAAATTAACAAATCACTGTACCCTCTACTAATTCTTTTATTAGCATATCAATTGTTCAGTCTATGCTATGCTTTAAAAGTGATTATAAATCTAAATTCGAATATTTTAAAGAACATATCATATCTATTATCGATTATAATTTCTGGAACTGAGTTCATTATTCTGATTAATGCTGCTGTTAAGATAGATGATGCAATTTCTAAAACCGAAAAAGTGGTCATATCAAAAATAGAAAATGATGATGGGTTCTTGGTCAAACCAGACGAATTATTGATGTATCTTTACATTAATGCTGTATTCAAAAGCTTAAGAAATGATGTTGCCGTTGCACCATTTGATATGTTCAAAATAGATAAAAAGTTGGTTTTAGCATTTGCAGGCCTTATTGTTAGCTATGAAATCATTATATTACAATTTTCCGATTAAAGTAAAATGCAATATTTATTAAAAATGAGTGCTGAAAATTGTCGGAGTATATTTTTATGGCCATTTAGAATACACAGAGAAATCGAAACTAGTAAACTTGAAATTTGCTGCTTTTATCAACACGCTAAATGATCGAAATTGAAGAATTATTGCAGCAGCACAATAAGTGTTTTTAATTACAGTAAACTATCCCAATAATTTTATAAGAAATAAATAATTAACGTATTTAACATAAAATGAATTATAAAATTAAAAAGCAACATTTTAAATATTAAATAATTTATAATTATATTTAATTCATTTATCATTACAGCTTAAAATATTTTATTGCTTTGAAGGAGACTTGCAATATTGAGCTTATTGAACCAATTATGATAATTTTCTTTCCAGTTGTTGCTCTTAAATAAATTTAATTCTCTTTTCGTTTTAACAAATAATATTTAATTACTTTTAAGGAAATTTGCAATATTCAGTTTTCTGAACTATATTAAATATTTTTCTTCTCAGTTATTGTTCTTAAATAAATTTAATTTATTATTCATCATAATATGAAATATTTCATTTTCTTTAACCCACTGGTGGTTTAACAAATGGGCAAAATATGGATGATATTTATTCTCAGTGCTCTATTTACCTATCTAACAGCATGGAAAAACCAGTTTTCTGTTATGCAGAGAAAACTGAAAGTTAATATACGAGACTTTTTACCTGCTGAACCGTGAGTAGGTTATAAAAACTTGCAATATTCAGTTTAAAGAATCAATTAAAATGCTTTTCTTATAATTTATTTATCTTAAATAAATTTTATTCTTTATTCCTTATAACATGAAATATTTTATTGCTGTTTAGGAAATCTGCAATATTCAGTTTATTTAACCAATTTTAATACATTTCTTCTGATTTATTTTAAACTTGTTTCATGTTCGTCAGTAAAAAATCAAGTGAAATAATTGAATTTGGTAACCAGTACAATTGAATCTCATGTTTCCAGTTAAATTCTCGTCAAGAAAGCGAAGCTTAAGAAGTCCTTAAAGTGGTGTGACCTTAAGTGTGATGATCCTTAGGGACCAGCAAAATATGTTGTGTAACATAATTTCATGGAATATATTAAGTAAAAACTTTATTTGATTTCAACAGGTTGTTGAATTTGATCACTTTTTAATTGAAATACTTCCTCGTACACCGGAACTTGAAGTACATTTTCGTAAATTGAGGTATAAGTAACTGAACTTGGATATGAATATAGCAATCTTTGGATTATAAAGTATCCATGCTCTACTGATCAGTTTCATTCATAGAGAACGAAAATTCAGATATTTATTAAACAGATATTTACAAAGCATCATAACTATCAGTTCTTCATACGAGCAACCGACTGGCCTGTGTAAGAGTCAGGGAAATGGACTTGCATCAGAAAGGTATTGGGTTCGAATCCCGGGCAAGTTATGGATGTTCATTTATTCTCTGTACTATTTGTCCTTTCTGTGGGGGCAATGCTGGTCCACCTAATATAGTGCCCTAGAAAAAGTGGCTAACAAATCTGCCCTTCAGATACCTGTATGACTTAGGTCATTCACCAGGTGGATATTGAAAAGAAAAAAAAATCTTCATACAAACCAACTTGTTAAATTTCTTTTTATTGCTCAAATGAAATCGTTAGTTTTTTTTATCAGTTATATACTGAAAGTTATGCTCATAAAGTTAAGAATGCTCATGTATAAAGTAACAGCCATCTCACATCCCTTAAACCAGGGATGCTCTTACAGAACTTATAAAGAAGAAAAAAGAGTCTGCTCTACTCAATTTATATGTTATTTTAGTTTTGTTTTAACTTATATAATTAAGGGTGTTTAACATTTTAAGATATGAGAATACGTATGATCCTCATTTTTATGAACCAATAAATATTTTGGTTTATTTTAAGTGGTTCATTTTTCTTAAACCAAATTAGTTTATATCATGTAAAATTGAAATGGATGACTCTGGACATGGAGAAAAAATTGTTGGTAAAATTACCGTACTTTACGGTAACGACATTTCTAAAACAAAAAACCTGATTCTGGTAATAAAAACCAAAGTATACGGTATATAAACCATTTATTTGGTCATTTTCATTCATGTGCTTGGTAATTTTGGTTCTCTAAATTATATTTCTTATTACCACACATTTAGTAAGAAATACAAAATTGAGCAGCAAATTTAGCTGATTTTTTTAATGCTGTGCTCCAAGGTATCAAGCTAAATTGACCACATTTTACCACATTTATCATTTTTTTTTCACATATTATAAAGCCATATTCTATTGTGAATTTTACCGAAATTAAGACCAAAGCGCTTCTTAAAAAATTCCGAGCTTTTTGCTGTTCCCATAGTGCCGAAAACATGGTAAATTGTACTAAATTCTGGTAATTTTGTCCACATTTTTTTCGCAGTAAAGTTAAATGCATAAATATCATAGTAGTATATAATAGTTAAGTATTATAGTGTAAATACTATATATAAATTTTATAGTATAAGACTGTATTTTTTAAATATACTTTTGCTATTAAAATTTAGTTTTGTTTATTATAGCTAATCTATTTTCAATACAATCTAAAATAATGTATGTGTCATATCTATCCTAATTTATACAGGAAAAAATAACTATTAGATCAAATTGTTTAACGATACATTTTTCTAAAAGGTTTATTGTTATATATTAATATTTTACACAAATAGGTTCCGAAGAAACCATATTTATCCTTGAAATATTATAACGTATTTTTTACAATAATAATTATTTAATTACAGTGATTCAGTGGTTTTACAATAAAATTTACTTTAAAAATTACAATATATTGGATTTTATTTTTCTGTGACATATTCAGGTAAAAATACGGGGGAAAGTACCGCAACCTGAGTGCTGGTATGTTTAACAGTCATTTGAACCAAATCGGATTATTGTTTAAGTGTATCAAAAAGTTTAACTAATCAAATGAACCAATCTGTGATATAATTTATTAATAACGCATTTTAAATTGAAATAGACTGTACTTCATAATTGTCTTTTAGAAAACGGAAAAAAGTAAAAAATAACTCTAGAATTCAACTAAAATTTGATTCTGGATTAAACTTTTCTTGTAAAATTACATAACGCGTTAAAAAGTTTAAGAAGAAATATTTTTTTACCTTTACATAGATACAGTCAGTCACAAAAATCTACGTACACTGATCAAAATAAAGGTTTCTCAAAAAGCAATTAAATTTCAATTTTAAAAATCATATCACTCCTTCAGTTTTCTCTAAAAAATTTGTTTTCCATACTAAAAATATTCAGAAATAATAATTTCTAGATAATTTTGTGATTTGTATAGTAATTATCAAGTCGCAAAAGTCTGCATACACCTGATTGGCGGACGGAAAAAAATTTACATACGAAGTTATTTTGGAAGATTGTCTTAGTTTGAGGTTACATGTTTCATTATCTATTCTAATCTTCATTTCCCGAGATTTCTTGACATTGTAACTTCAAGAAAATGAGTCAGGGAAAGGAAACATCTTTAGAACTTCGAAATATGGTAGTAAGAATAAAATGTAAAAAGAAATCTTACGCAAAAATTGTAAAAAAAAGTCGGTCAACTGTTCAAACAATCTACAGAAATTATGTTATACGTGGAAATATGCTTAACAAATATCGATGTGGTCGTCCAAGGAAGCTTAATGATCGTGATTCGAGAACCATAGTAAGAAAAGTGAAGAAAAATCCGAAAATTAGTGCTCCAAAATTAGCGAATAAAATTGCAACAGCTAGTGGAAAGAAAGTGCATCCAGAAACTGTTCGTAGAATTCTTCGATCAACCGGCTACAATGGTAGAGTTTCTAGACGAAAGCCGTTCATTTCATCTACTAACAAACAAAAGAGACTTGATTTTGCTTCTGCACATATTGACCAAGATTTTAATTTTTGGAAAACAGTTGTTTTTACAGACGAGAGTAAGTTCAATGTGTTCGGGAGTGATAGTCGCGGAAAAATCTGGAGGAAAAAAAACACAGAAATGAATCCCGAGAATTTGACTCCAACTGTGAAATACGGTGGAGGCAGTGTTATGGTTTGGGGAGCAATGGCGACCGCTGGAGTTGGCAATTTAGTGTTTATCGATGGCATAATGAATCGATTTGAATACCTGAAGATTTTGCAAGACAATCTACTTCCATCGGTTCGAAAATTGGGACTTGGGAACAACTTTGTTTTCCAGCAAGACAACGACCCAAAACATACAGCTAAGATTCTTAAGAAATGGCTACTCTATAAAACGCCTAAACAGCTCCATTCGCCGCCACAGTCCCCAGACCTTAAACCCATCGAGCACCTTTGGGAGGAAGTTGATAGGAGAGTTCGGGAGCAATCGGTAACAAGCAAGAAAGCCCTAAAGAAGGCAATAGAGCTTGCATGGTCTCAAATTACACCTGAGACAACAAAAATACGGTTATGTCGATGCCAAACCAAATTCAGGCAGTTGTAACTTCAAAGGGAGGTCCTACAAAGTATTAATGTTACATTTTTTAGCATTTAATTCTGAAAGTTTGTATTGTTCTGTCTCTGTATGTAGACTTTTGCGACTATATAATTTAATATGTTGTTAATTTTTGTTATATTTTAACGAATTTGCTCATAATTTTTTTGTTAGATATGAGTTATTATCCAAGATGTTAACGAAAATAAAGTTGTATATTCAAAAATATGAGTAAAGTGCTAGATCTGCGAATATTAGCGGGTGTATGTAGACTTTTGTGATTGACTGTATATCCTCAGCTCAATACGAATATAGGGAACTTGTCAATATTTTCAAGCAATACTCACAGAGATTTTAATGCTATTTTTGACCTAGAATGAATAATTTTATTTCTTTTCCTTAACGTATTCGGTATGAATCGGACTAAAATTCGCAGAGTGAACTTTTTACATCATAAATTATTAAATTTGGTCAAAATTTACTGTTCATTTTGTGGGTGATAATATAGTCAGATAATATATCACATAATACTTTGATTTCTTTTTTGTTTGTTCATTCGATAAAAGTGAAATTATCTGCAAAATGCATTGCCTTCACATTTTAGAATGGCAGGTAATAATTGTTTCGAGTTTTAATTTTCTTACGGTTCTTACAAAACTTGTTTATTTAGTAGGAAGAAATCATTAAACCACAAATACAAGTGTTAACACAAATCATTTAAACATATTTAGATTTTTATCTACTTTCCTGCTGCTCTAATCTACAACAAACATTTACTGATCATCTTTAAATAGAGTGACATTAAAATTAGCTTCTCTTTTGGTACACCGTAATACCATTCCGGAATCAAATTACGGTAAAGCACTTTACGATGTCTGTACTTTTTACCGTAAAATCCATTTTTCTCAGAACCTGTCACGGAACAAAAATTCTGACGTATCGGAATGTTTACAATGATAATTACCATAAAATCATTGAATTTCTCTAATTAAATAAACATTACTGAAAAAATTACGGTATAATATTTAAAATTAAAAGGATTTTACGGATGATGCACTTAAAATGTCGGTACTTTGTAACTCAATCCGGAATTTTTCGCTGGCCATATGAATTTGTATCTGAAGAAATATTGTTTGCTACTAATATTAGGAAATTTATAATTTTTAGAAAAGTAATATTTATAACAGTTACTATTTTCTTTGATATAATTCCTTATTCAACAGCTAGTCCTAATTTACAAACCACAGTCTGAAAACTTAAGTTTAAATTACACTTGAGTCAAAAACATGGTGCAACTTGAGTGCAACAATAGGTGCATCACCTAGCATATTTAAATATATTATCAATGTGTATTCTAAAGTTCCTTAACGCAACTCTCTACTTTCTACTGGCTATTTATTTGACTTCTCAACTGCTAAGTGTACGCTATTCTGTATAAGAGATTATATATTCTAATATTCTAAAAAAGCAAGTCTTATCTAATTGACTGAATTTATTATTCTAGCCAATACAGCTGTTGAGAGAGAAGATACAATTTTCAAAGCCGAAAAAACGCTCGTATCCAAAATACAAAGAGATAACGAGTTTCTGGTCAACCGAAACAAATCCATCACCTATGTGTACATAAATTCTTTATTCAAATGTCAAAGACATGATGTAGCTACGGCACCATTTGATATCTTTCAAATGGATAAAAAGTATGGTTCGGCTTTTGTTGGCTTTATTCTTAGCTATGAAATCATTATTTTACAGTTTTCTTATTAAAATAGGGGATTGCAAGCATTAAACAAGAGTGACGAAAATTGTACTAGTATTTTTCTGTCGTCCAAAGTATACTGAGGTGAAAAAATAGTAAACTAGGAAATTGCAAAATCTAGCGGTAAGCTATCCAACTAACCAACAAAACGATTAAAATTGAAAAATAGTTGCATAAGCATAATTTGTATCCTCTATTGGAATAACTTATCCCGGCAATTTTAAAATAGTTGAAAATATATATTTCTCGTTTAATTGAGTTTAAATAAATGATGTACGTTAAAAATAAAAAAAATTAAAGCGAGTTGAAAAAAATCAAATTAAATATTGCAAAAAATTAAATATTGAATAACACAATTAAATAATATTAATAAATACTTTGAGGGAAAAAAATTAAATTAAGTACATTGATCCGGTGACCAGACTGCGTAGGGGTCAGGGAACTAGCCTTGCAACACTAAAGTTCTGGGTTCGAATCCCGGACAAGGCATGGATGTTCCTTTAATCTCTGTTCCATCTATCCTTACTGCAGGAGCAACGTTGGTCCACCTAATATGGTTACCCTGAAAGAGGGGCCAACAAATCTGTCCTTATACGCCTGAATTGATGAAGTTCAAACCACGTGGGCTATGGGAAAAAAGCTTCATTGAACCAGATAATGAATTTTTTCTTAATTAAATAACAAATAGATTTCACAAATTAATATTATAATTGATTTTAATTTTCTCTTTGAAATGTGTTATAATAATGAAATGATTTAGTAATTATAGGAAAGGATCAATAAGTCTGATTGAAGTACATTCAAAACTCAAATTTGACACAATGGAAATATGGATAATAATCAATATTAAAAATGATGAGAAATATTCGATATTGAAAATGAAATTTCTATATCGATTATTCCTGATTTGAAAAAGATAAGAGGTTACTTATCTTTAGGAATCAATATTTATTTCTGCTATGATAAATTAATATGATTTTCATATGTCTAATATATTTTATTGATTCCACACTATCTTAGACATCATTAAATCTCAGGTTAATTATTTGCGATAATAAGAAATTTTGATAATCTTTTAAGAAATAATGATGAGATGTATGGACAGTAAAGAATATGGTAAAATTTACCGTGTTTCTGGGAAAATCAAAAAGTTAGGTAAGTTTTACTGAAGCGCTTTGGTAATGATTTTGGTAAAATCAACAATAACATATGGTTTCATAATATGTGATAATAATGTGATACAATTTGGTAATTTTATCATGATATCTTAGAGTATAGCATTAAATTCCTTTATTTTATTACATAATATTTTCAATTTTGTGCTTTTTGATAAATGTGTGGTAATAAAATTATAACTTTAAGCACTAGAATTTCCGATCAACTGTTACCATATAGACGAAAAATTACCACATGAATGGTATAAATATTTTGAAATTTGATTTTATTACTATTTGCTTTTATTATTTAAAAAATTATAATTTTTTTAAATCAAAATTGCCATTATTGGCTAAAAGAAGTATAATTTTTAAAATAACTAATATACGTTAATTAAAAGCCAATTAATATAAATTTATGTACGCTAATTTTACCAAAATTTTTTCTCCATGTTAAAAGCCTGAAAATTCAAACAATTGTGTTAGCAATTGAATACTTCCAAAATAAAATTCTTTAAAGTCTACGAATCTAATTTTAAATTAAATGCAAAGTAACGATATTAATTACGCAGCAGTTGTTTTCCCACAATATCAAATGCGAAAATTACAGAACCACATTATTTCAATTTGTTCTCAAGTTTGTTAGAGTAAGAACAAGTATTATGTGGTATTATCTCCAAGACAATAAATCCATAACTATATGAGCTGTGTTACAGAAGAGCTAATAGACACTTGAAATTAGTAAAAAAAAATATTCCAGTAATGTAGTATTTTTTAAAAATATAATTCAGCTTAAATAGTAACTATGTTATATTTTCGTTCAGTTTATGTGTTGTTTAGATGCAAGCTTAAATTTTGCGTTTCTTTTGTAACCAAACGTAGTAAAAGTTTAGAAAATTTCATACATTCTGCTAATTTGTTAACTGTCAATTCAACTAATTCGTAAACAGCTGGGTTTGAAGTAGTATGGTTCATACAACATGAGCAGCATGACGTAGCAGCAATATCACAGCATGGTTTGAGTGTGAGCTTGTTGACTCTTAATTCAACTAATTAAACGTAAAACAGCATTTTTTGAAGTAGTATGGTTCATACATCAACATGGAGCAGTATGATATAGTAGCAATAGCGCAGAATGATTTGAGTGCTAATTTGTTAACCCTCAATACAACTATATAAACGTGAAACTACATGGTTTGAAATAAGGCTGATGTTTACCCTAAATATTTCTTGTGCTACATTATGTATGAATATGGTATAAACGCATTTTTCAAAAATTGTCCATCATATATTGAAATAAAATGAAATACCATGACATATAAGTTTATGCTTTTGTAATCAATGCCTTAGAGAGGAAAAGATGTTGCTGAATTTCTTATGTTGAAAATCAATCTAAGTGTTGCGTTGTTTTGTAATTGCGATTAAATGTATCTTCTATGTCGTTAAATATATGTGTGAAAATGAATATTTTAAGCATAGCATTTGGAGCTGCTACAGAAGCGCAGTTCTTGTTTTATGCGCTGAAAGTGTTTTCGGCACAAAGCAAAACAAAAACTGATCTGACAGAATTTTAAAGAAAACGTGCTTAATTCTTAAACGTTCAATCTTTAAATTTTTTTGCCAAAGAAAGAAAAAAAAGAAGGAAAGATAAACATTTTTTAAAATTTATAAGTAAAATGATAGCAGATAGTGTGTCAGTTTTATCAAATGATATTCAGACTTATTTGTTGAACTCAGATGTTAACAATAAAGAATTTTGTTTTCCTGCTGAAAGTGTTTTGCATGAATCCATCAGAAAATTTATAACTTAAGCTCAATACGTCAAAAATTTCAAAATTCCTTTTCACTTTGTATGTGTTAATATCATGATATAAGATTGCAAGATTCGTGATGGCTCAGGGGATAGAGCGTTCGCTTTCAAATGAGGTGAACCGCGTTCGAATCCCAGCTATGACTAGTCAATACGAATTCTGCATCCGGCTGGCACCGACCACAGTGGTGACGTAAAATGTCCTCAGCGGTAGACGGATCATGGGTTAGAGTCCCTTGCCGTGAGGCTAACCTTGAGAGATATTCGTGGTTTTCCTCATCAAATAACACAAATGCGTGTTAGTTTCACCTTAATGTCCCCCACGAATACAAATTTCTCTCAATATTTGATCCAGAAGTTCCCCTGTCTTCTGGATTGGGATAAAAAATTACAAGGCTGCGGAGTTAAACATTAGTAGTCGTGAACCCAACAAATTGGGATAGCTGTTCGCCGGAGGATATAAAATATTAAAAAAAATAATATTGCAGCTATTTGTTATTTTATTTGCTTATCAATTATTTAGCTTATGTTATGCTCTGAATATTATTTTAAAACTAAACTTTGAACTTTGTTGATATCCCATGGTACATACCTCACTATTTATACTTCGTTACAATAGGCTTCGAAGTCGTTATTCCAGTTAATGCTGTTGAGTCACAAGCTATGTCACAAGCTGAAGAAAGTACTTACATCAAAAATAAGATCTGATAATGAATGCGTGATAAATTCAAATAAACCATTAAGCTATATACACATCAATATTGCATTCAAAGCTTAAAGACATGATGTGACTTCTGCACCTTTCGATATGTTTAAAGTAGAGAAAAACATTAATTTGCTAGCACCTTTACTGATCTTAACTGTAAAAGTACTGGCAATTTCCGCGTATGATTCATAAAAATACATTTATCCGTAAAATCCCTTTTTACCGTAAATAATTCTTCAGTAGTTTTTACAAAGGTATTTCTTAATTAGATTTATTCAGTGATTTTACAGTAATTATTACTCTAAAAATTACGGTATGTCAGACATTTTTTTCCCTAACATGTTCCAATAATAATGGATTTTACAGTAAAAAGTACCAGCACCCTGTGCTCCGGCGCTTCTTGCTTACCGTAATTTAAACCAGAATTTTTACACTGTGGTTGTTAGTTCTGAACTTATCGTTCTGCAATTTAGTTATTAGAGTTATGAATATACTTTTAAAACATGCTTCAATCGTTTCAACTCAAATCTTACTTTTCAAACCAAAATATTTTTGCAACTTGCATATCTTTTAATGACTAGTAAATTTGCTTAATAGAAGAAATTTAAGAAAATAAAATGAAAGAAAACAAAATCAGCACGCTAAGGTTCATCATTAATATTTCCATGTCAGCGGAAGCTTCAGTTCAATTTTAAACCTGTTTCAGTTTAGTAAATAATCTGCTGAGGATTTGTGAATGAACCCAAACAATGGAAATAAAGCACAAAAATAGACATATTTTAATCTTTGGTTCTATAAACAAAAATATTCCTTTAGAAAATGGACATGAAGGGCTAATCCACTTTTTGTTGAAGAAAATTTTTATTTTTAGAGCCGATCCATAATATGTCCCTTTTGGGGTTTTAATCATGTTGCTTAGGTTCATTTATAACTCCAAATTGCTTAATAATTGTTCCATTATTGAAACTTATAATTAGACTTTCATAAGTAATAAGAACCATGGTGGCTCTGAGAATAGAACGTTTGCCTTTCAATAAGGTGACCCAGGTTCAAATATAGGGAATCGAAATGTTCACGCAAAAATAACCTCAGTGGTAGACGGGTCATGGGTAAGAGTCCTCTTGCCATTAGGCTGAACGTAGGAAGTTTCGTGGTTTTCCTTTCCATGTAAAGCAAATACCGTTTAGCCCAGCCGAGCGTAAGATTAAAACATTAAGATGTCTTCCAGCAGTCAATTTCCTTACTACGGAAGATTGNAGATAAAGAATTTTTTCTTAATTAAATAACATGTTAATTTTTACAAATTAATATTATAATTGATTTTAATTTTCTCCTTGAAATGTGTTATAATAATGAATTGATATAATAATTATAGGAAAGGATCAATAAGTCTGATTGAAGCACATTCAAAACTCAAATATGACACAATGGAAATATAGATAATAATCGATGTAGAAAATGATGAGAAATATTCGATATTGAAAATGAAATTTCTATATCGATTATTCCTGATCTGAAAAAGATAAAAGGTTACTTTTCTTTTGGAATCAATATTTCTTTCTGCTATGATAAATTAATGCGATTTTCATATATCCAATATATTTTATTGATACTAAACTATCTTAGATATAATTAAATCTCAAGTTAATTATTTGCGATAATAAGAAATTTTGATAATCTTTTAAAAAAAAAGTGATGAGATGTATGGACAGTTAGATAGATAAATGGTGATTAAATTTAATAATTGTAACAATTTTCTCTTATTATCAATTTATTTGATTTCTAATTTATTTGTGCATTGGGGAAAAAAATTGGTCAAGACTACCAGAATGTGGTAAAATTTACCGTGTTTCTGGGAGAATCAAAAAGTTAGGTAAGTTTTACTGAAGCGCTTTGGCAATGATTTTGGTAAAATCAAAAATAAAATATGGTTTTATAATATGTGATAATAATGTGATACAATTAGGTAATTTTATCACGATATCTATGATTACATTATATTTTCAATATTGTATTTTTTGCTAAATGTGTGGTGATAAAATTATAATTTTTTTTAATCAAAATNATATATATTTTTCGCTTAATTGAGTTTAAATAAATGATGTACGTTAAAAATAAAAATTAAATATTGTAAAAAATTAAATATTGAATAACACAATTAAATAATATTAATAAATACTTTGAGGGGAAAAAAATAAAATTAAGTATATTGAACCAGTGACCGGACTGAGTAGGGGTCAAGGAAATGGCCTTGCATCAGTTCTGGGTTTGAATCCCGGACAAGGCATGGATGTTCCTTCAATCTCAGTATTATCTATCCTTACTGTAGGAGCAACGTTGGCCCACCTAATATGGTTACCCTGAAAAAGTGGCCAACAAATCTGCCCTAATACGCCTGTATTGACTATTGTCAACCTGACTATTGTCAAGGCAATGGAAAAAAAAGTTCATTCAACCAGATAAAGAATTTCTTCTTAATTAAATAACATGTTAATTTTTACAAATTAATATTATAATTGATTTTAATTTTCTCCTTGAAATGTGTTATAATAATGAATTGCTATAATAATTATAGGAAAGGATCAATAAGTCTGATTGAAGCACATTCAAAACTCAAATATGACACAATGGAAATATAGATAATAATCGATGTAGAAAATGATGAGAAATAATCGATGTAGAAAATGATGAGAAATATTCGATATTGAAAATGAAATTTCTATATCGATTATTCCTGATCTGAAAAAGATAAAAGGTTGCTTTTCTTTTGGAATCAATATTTCTTTCTGCTATGATAAATTAATGTGATTTTCATATATCCAATATATTTTATTGATTCTAAACTGTCTTAGATATAATTAAATCTCAAGTTAATTATTTGCGATAATAAGAAATTAGGATAATCTTTTAAAAAATGTGATGAGATGCATGGACAGTTAGATAGATAAATGGTGATTAAATTTAATAATTGTAACAATTTGCTCTTATTATCAATTTATTTGATTTCTAATTTATTTGTGCACTGCGAAAAAAAATTGGTCAAGACTACCAGAATATGGTAAAATTTACCGTGTTTCTGGGAGAATCAAAAGGTTAGGTAAGTTTTACTGAAGCGCTTTGGTAATGATTTTGGTAAAATCAACAATAAAATACGATTTAATATGTGATAATAATGTGATACAATTTGGTGATTTTATCATGATATCTATAATTACATTATATTTTCAATATTGTATTTTTTGCTAAATGTGTGGTGATAAAATTATAATTTTTTTTAATCAAAATTGCCCTTATTGGTAAAAAGAAGCATAATTTTTTAAATAATTCATGTACGCTAATTAAAAGCCAATTAATATAAATTTATGTACGCTAATTTTACCAAAATTTTTTTTCCGTGTTAAAAGCCTGAAAATTCAAATACTTGCATTAGCAAATGAATACTTCAAAAATAAAATTCTTTAAAGTCTACTAATGTAATTTTAAATTAAGTGCAAAGTAACGATGCTCATTACTCAGCACATATTTACCCACGTATTTAAACATATCAAAGGAAAAAATTACAGGACCGCATTATTTCATTTTTGCTCTCAATTTTGTTAGAGTAAAAACATGTATTACGTGGTATTATTTCCAAGACATAAATCTGTAATTATATGAGCTGTGTTACAGAAGAGCTAGTAGACACTTGAAATTAGTAAAAAAAATATATTCCAGTTATGCAGTATTTTTTAAAGCATGATTCGGAGTAAATATATAAGTATGTTATATTTTCTTACAGTTTTTTTGTTGTTCAGATGCAAGCATAAATCTCGTGTTCGCTTTCGTAACCAAATGTATTAAAAGTTTAGAGCATTGCAAACATTCTGCTAATTTGTTAACTGTCAATTAAATTAATTAAACGTAAAACAGCATGTTTTGAAGTAGTAAGGTTCATGCATTAACATGGAGCAGTATGATATAGCAGCAGTAGCGCAGAATGATTTGAGTGTTAATTTGTTAACTCTCAATACAACTAATCAAACGCGAAACTGCATGGTTTGAAATAAGGCTGATGTTTTTCCTAAATATTTCTTGTGCTACATTATGTGTGAATATGGTATAAACGCATTTTTCAAAAATTGCCTGCCATTCATTGAAATAAAATGAAATACCTTGACATACACGTTTATGTTTATATCAATGCCTTAGAGAAGAAAACATGTTGCTGAGTTTTTTATGTTAAAAAATAATATAAGTGCTCTATAATTGCGTTTAAATGTATCTTCTATGTCGTTAAATATATGTGTGAAAATGAATATTTTAAGTATAGCATTTGTAGCTGCTACAGAAGCGCAGTTCTTGCTTTAAAATCAATTGCGCTGAAAGTGTACAGCTTTTGGCACAAAGCAAAACAAAAACAGCCTGTCTGACAGAATTTTAAAGAAAAAGTGTTTATTTCTTGAACGTTCAATCTTTAAATTTTTTTTGCCAAAGAATGAAAAAAAGAAAAGATAAACATTTTTTAAAATTTATAAGTAAAATGAAAGCGGATAGTGTGTCAGTTTTATCAAATGATATTCAGACTTATTTGTTGTACTCAGATGTTAACAATAAAGAATTTTGCTCTCCTGCTGAAAGTATTTTGCATGAATCCATCAGAAAATTTATAGCTTAAGCTCAGTTCGCCAAAAATTTCAAAAGTCCTTTTCATTTTGTATGTGTTAATATCATTATATAATATTGCAAGATCCGTGATGACTCAGAGGACAGAGCGTTCGCTTTCCAATGAGGTGAAAAACGCTTGAATCCAAGTGATGACTAGTCGATACGAATCCCGCATCCGGCTTGCACCGACCACTCTGCTAACGTAAAATTTCCTCAGTGGTAGACTGATCATGGGTCATAGTCCTTTTGCCGCTAGGCTAACCATGGGGCGTTTTCGTGGTTTTCCTCTCCAAGAAGCTCAAATTCGGGCTAGTTCCATCAAAAGGTCCTTCACGGAAGCAAATTTCTCACACTACTTGATCCCTTGTCTTCTGGATTGGGTTCAAAATTACAAGGCTACGGAGTTGAACATTAGTAGTCGTTAACCCAAAAAATTTGGTCGGCTGTTCAGCGTCGATTATAAATATAAAAAAATATATATAATATTGCAGCTATTTGTTATTTTATTTGCGCATCAATTATTTAGCGTGTCTCATGCTCTGAGTATTATTTTAAAACTAAACTTTGTTGATATTCCATTGTACATATCTCACTATTTATACTTCGTTATAGCAGGCTTCGAAGTCGTTATTCTAGTGAATGCTGTTGAGTCGTATTCTATATCGCAAGCTGAAGAAAGTGCTTACATCAAAAATAAGATCTGATAATGAATGCGTGATAAATTCGAATAAAGCATTAAGCTATGTACACATTAATAATGCATTCAAAGCTCCAAGACATGAAGTGACTGTGGCACCATTCGACATGTTTAAAATTGAGAAAAAAATTAGTTTTAGCCTTTACTGATCTATACTGTAAAAGTACTGGCACTTTTGGAGCATCATCCGTAAAATACATTTAACCGTAAAATCCCTTTTAACCGTAAATAATTCTATAGCATTTCTTATAAGGATATTTTTACTTAGAATGATTCATTGATGATTTTAGAGTAAATATTACTCTAAAAATTACGGTATGTCAGATACTTTGTGTTCCAGTAATAATGGATTTTACGGTAAAAAAAGCACCAGCACCCTGAGAGCCGATATTTTTTACTTACCGTAATTTGATCCAGAATTTTTACAGCTTAGTTGTTAGTTCTGAAGTTACTAGAATTATGAATTTACTTTGTACTAGAATTATTAAGATATTTTTAAAACATGCTTCAATCGTTTCTACATATATCATATTCTTCTAACCAAAAAATGTTACAACTTGCATATTTTATGACAATTAGCAACCTAGCTTAGTAGAAGAAACTTAAAAGAAAAAAAATAGAAAACAAAATCAGCACGCTAAGGTTTATCCTTAATATTCCCATGCAAGCAGAAGTTTCAGTTCAATGTTAAACTTGTTTCAGTTTAGTAAATAATCTGCTGAGGACTTGTGAATGAACAACGGGAATAAAGCACAAAAAACAGACATATTTTAGTTTTTTGTTATATAAACAAGAACCTTTCTTTAGAAAATGGACTTGAAGGTTTTTGTTGAAGAAAATTTTTGTTTGAAGAAAATTTTTATTTTTAGAACTGATCCAAAATATGTCCGTTTTGGGGTTTTAATCATGTTGTTTAGGTTCATTTATAACTCCAAATTTTTTAATAATTGTTCCATTATTGAAACTTATAACTAGACTTTCATATATAATAAGAACCATGGTGGCTCAGGGGATAGAACGTTTGCCTCTCAATAAGGTGACCCAGGTTCAGATACAGGGATTCGAAATGTTCATGCAAAAATAACCTCAGTGGTAGACGGGTCATGGGTAAGAGTCCTCTTGCCATTAGGCTGAACGTGGGAAGTTTCGTGGTTTTCCTTTCCATGTAAAGCAAATACCGTTTAGCCCAGCCGAGCGTAAGATTAAAACATTAAGATGTCTTCCAGCAGTCAATTTCCTTACAACGTCAGATTGAAATACTTTTCCATTCATGTTTTAATTTTGTTCAACTACAAAATTCTTAATAGAGAATAACATTGAAAACACTGCGACCTTGTTTTCATTTTAAATACATAACAGGAAGCTTGCATTTGAAATCAAATACGCAAAAGATCTGATACGTAAAAGAGACTCAGCATAATTCATTCAACTTATTAAATATTCTCAACTTAAACTGCTTTAAAGTAATTTCTGCTTTAAAGTCATTAACTATCAGAATCACTTAAAAACTCTGTTGTTGATATTGCACAAATATTTATGCTGAATAAAGGACGTAATTAATAGAATTATTCCTGAAATATTTAAATCTTAAGTTTGTTTCAAATGATATACTTTGGCTTTGCTTAATAAATATTTTTATTTTCTTCACTTTAGGGCTGAAATTATTTTTGAAATGGGGCAAAATAACTGGCTCTTTTTGATATTATACAATAAGCAAGTCTTTTTAAACATTAAATCAAAAACATATTTTAAACAATCCTATATATTTACAAACATTTACGACATTCTATTGCAAGGGAAAGTATTTATAATAAAACCGAAAATAATTAAAGAAATAATCAAATGCAATAGAATCAATTTCCATATAATCAATTCTTTGGCAAATTAATTATACTAGTGATTCAAATTTTAAAGAAGAACATGTTTGAAAGGTAAAAATTGCTGGAAAAAATCAATACAATGTCAATATTGAGATTAATTTCTTCTATGACGTTTTGATCGATTATTCTTTCTCTACAGCAAACTAAACATTTACAGAACCTTTGCATGCACGTCATTTCTAATAAACGTAAATATTTATTTACTTTCAATTAATTGAAATCGTTTTTATCGATAAATTTAATTAAAATTCACGACTTCAACAGAACACTTAATAGATCTGGAGACTGTTATGAGAAAGATGTTTGTTTATGGCAAGAATAGTAGCTGTTCAAAATTATATTTTTGATTAAAAAAAATCATTTAATCATATAAGTGGTTTTAATTTTAAATCGTCTTGCATTGTAATTTGTGTGATATAAACGTCTGAAATTCTCAGTAAATGACTCTATAATTATGTTTGTGTAAAACTAAAATGCAAGAACGCAGGAAATGGAACGTTATTTCAACTTTTAACTCCAGATAAGTTTAAATATTGTTTATTACATAACGGGGTTAATTTTAAGAATAATATTCTATTTAAAATAATTTTTAGGAGTGCTCAAAACATTGCAACATTGAATGATGATTTGAACTCCATTGTCTAAATTTGTCGTTGATTTCTTAGAATAATTCCTAAAATTGTGTGAAACTGTTTTCCTGACAAATAAGTAGACCTAAGTCAACCATGGTACTTGAAGGAAGAAGAAGCTTTTGGAAAGAAATATATCTATGAATAATGTGAAAGGAAGATATATTCTTGATAGAGTATCAGTAAACAATATCAGTGGTTTCAATTCTAATTCTTTCTAAAATGTATGTGTTTTAAAGTTCAGATGATAATTATTTAATATTCATAAAATTACTGGAAAGATGACTAAAAGAGAGCAAGCAAAAGTACATACAAAATTTTCAACTCCAGATTTATGAAACTAGAGATTAAGGATAATGTAATTCGCAACAAGATTTATATTTTATTTAATATAGTTTTTCAATGTGTTTGAAAAATTGTAACATTTAATTCATGGCATGAGGATTTTAAAACTGTTTCTATGTTTTTACGAATATAACTATCAAATAATTTAAATGGATACTTTAATACTCGGTGACTATTTCAGGAATTTAATTTTAAGCACATTCGTTTCATCATGGCATTTTCAATCGTGGCATAAGCAAAATTAATCAAACCTATCAAGACCTTTTTAGTTGTTATAAATATTAAGTAGATTAAATAACTGTTGTGACAATTGTTGTTATGAAAATGCTATAAATGTCTTGAAAAAACACAAAAGGGAATCTTGAAGGACTAATAAAAAATTCAAGATTTTGAAATCTTAAAGGTTAGTCGAAAAGAATTTTACTTCTCATTGTATTAATGTTATATTGAATAATTTAAAACAAATTAACATAAAATCTATCATGTCTTTGAAAATGCTTTTCTATCTTGATTCTTGATGTAACTTATATCTGAAGTATGCATGTAAGTTATGCTAATATATGAATAATTTGTATTTCTTGTAGGTCTGAAACAAAATACAATTTTTTCAGTTAATGTCTGCACAATTTGCATAAATTTTTGAACAATCTGCATAAATTTGCACCTTTGCACATTTGAACAATTTGCATAAATTGTGTTTATGTGTGTGTGACATTTCTGTTCTTGTCTTAAGAAACAATCAAGCTTTAAAAGGAAACGCTTGTTTTCATTTTGAAACATAACGAGTGTGTCTAGTTTATAATCAATATTCATGATTGAATTGTTTGTTAAGCAATAATTTGTCTGCTAAAAGTTCTTGAATATTTTTAAATTTTTTCTTACATTAATATTTCAACGGACGCAAAAGATATATTGGTAGGTCCTGAACATCGTGTTCCTAATATTAAATACGAAAATTACGATTAACTAATAATATTAAAAACGAAGCAAAAAAAAAAGACATTTTATTTTTCAAAACAAAATAAACTAAATACTAAAATGTGTGAAATTGTTAGCGTTCAAGACGCGGAAAAATTAATTTAAGCAGCGTTTCACTTTGAAAAAAAAATATTTAAACTTAGAACTGACTTTCCAAATCAAAATGGATACAATTAGCTTACCGAGTTCTTCAAAACAAATGAATTTTGTCAATTTGATTGTCAATAAAAAAGAATGGAGAGCTTTATTCCTACTCCTTAAAATCTGTGGCATGAATCTATCTGAAAATTTCAAAGAGAGTACCTATCATCAAAAAATAAAGAAATATTTTCAGAATTTGCTTTATACTTTTTGGGTATTAATTTCAACATATAATGTTATTATTTCCTTATTCGTTTTCACGGTAAATTCGGATGCATCTTTAAACTCAATTATTTTAATCCATAACATAGAATGGTTGATAATAATTGTTTTGAGTATTATTTTGCGTGCAATACAGAAAAAAGTAGTTAATTTAGTCGGAAAAAATATTCAAACGGCAAATACAAGCTTGATTGCAAATGGTAATAAAAGCTCAAAAAGTTTCCGAATTTTATTAATTTTTGCATTTCTGCATTGTGCTATAAACATTTATAGGTCAGTTTTCTTTTTAAACACATTTTCTGTTTCCGTGTTACGAATTTTACCCGATGAAATATTGTTTGCATCTCACCATGACGTATTCCCAGTTTTTCGAACGACAATAAGAATTATATCATTTATTTTCTTTGATATAACTACTTATGCATCAGCTGGAATTATTTATCTATCTTTATCGGAGCATTCTCGTTTATTACATTCAATGAATCTATCTTTGAAATCGAGATTGAAATTTTGTGCTACACAAATAGAAATTAGGCAAATTCTTGATAGCTATTCTAGAGTTACTTGCGTCGTTAAGAAAGTTAATAAAACTTTCGCTCTTCTATTAACTATTTTATTGGCGTATCAATTGTTCAGTGTGTGTTATGCCCTAAGTGTGATTTTCAGACCTATCCCTTTAGATATTACGAGGTTTATATCCTATGGATTATCGATTATTATTTCTGCAACGGAATTTGTTACTCTTGTTAATGCAGCTGTTGATGCAAATAATGCAATTTTTCAAGCCAAAAATGTGCTGATATCCAAATTAGAAACGGATAGTGAATTATTGGCAAAACCAGATAAAGCTTTTATCCTGATATACATAAATACTGTATTCAAAACTGTTAGACATAATGTAGCTGTGACACCATTTGATATGTATCAAGTGGAAAAAAAGTTGATTTTGGCTTTTGCTGCATTGGTTGCAAGTTATGAAATCATCATATTGCAATTTAAAGATTAGCAATCGCAATAAATTTGAACAATACAATATCTTCAATAATTGCTTGATCAAGTTTTCTAGCTGCTTCTAGAGCCTCTTAATATTCGAAACAAGCTATTAAACGATTAAAATAATGAAAATGTAAAATAAAATTTAAATGTATAGAAATGGAATCTATCCAAAGCAATGCAACATATTGTCTGTAACAAGATTTATAATTAATTTTAACTCAATATTTCGAAGTGTTTAAATTATTAAATATTTAATGAAAATATGATTTTCTTAAAGTGTTCCTGTGTTTCTTACAATGAAGTTATTAAGTCCTTTAAATTGTCAAAATTCTAAATGTTTTGCATCATAATTTTTCTGATTTATCTATATTTTTCGACAATCATTCCTAAACAAATTTACTTGAAAAAAGTAAACAGTAGCATGCTATTATTTTTTTATTTTCAGATTTAATTAATTAAAGAAACGCTGCACTTTTCATAGCCAGATTTATAAAAACAATTGTTTTTCAACGCTTTGAAATCATTGCAATATTCAATCATGATGTAACTATTATCATATCAAACGCGTCTTGCATTTTTAGTTGTTATGACAAATTATTGATTAGATTGGCAGTTAGAACAATTGTTGTTATGACAATGCCGCAAAGAGTCTTGAAAAGAAACAGAAGTGGTTATGTAAATGAGGGAATGATTTTAAATAAAAGATTTTGAATTGACAAAGATTAGTCGAAATACATTTTACCTCCCTCTGTATTAGCATTATATTAAATTCTCCAAAAAACTATTATAACTATGAAAACGCGTGTGTCACCATAAAGTTTAATCTAACTTTTCTTTTCTCAAGTGACCAAGTGAATCATGCGTATTTCCTCGTTCAACTAATACATAGAGGATTTGCATTTATTTAACGTGTGTGACATATTACTATTTTTTAATTCTGACATTTCTGATTTTGTCTTAAGATTCAAATACAATTTAAATTGTAGCTCATATCAATTTGTAACAAAATGTGTGCATTTTGTTTATAAACAGTATTCAAGATTGAAATGCTTGTAGAACAGTAATTTGCGTGTTCAAATATTTTCTATTACTCTGCATATATAGTTCCAAATAACGGTTGGTTCTTAAACTCTTGTTTGAATAGGTGACTTCTATTTAAAACAAAACTAAAAAAGACATCAAAAATTTTATTTTTTTAAAAGAAAATACATTTAATGCAAATATAATAATTTGTTTAGTGTTTAGAACGAAGAAAATTTAATTCAATTTCAAAATAAATAAATAAATTTAGATCTGGAATTTACTCTCGAAAGCAAAATGGTCACAGTTAGCTCAATAAGTTCATCAAAACGAAAGAATTTCACCAATTTGATAGTTAATAAAAAAGAATGGAGAGATTTGTTCTTAAGCCTTAAAATATGGGGAATAAATCCATCCGAAAACTACAAAGTGAGTCCTTTTCGTCAAAAAATAAAAAAATATTTTCAGAATTTACTTTTTATTTGTTGGGTATTAATCTCAACATATAATGTTATTATTTCCTTATTCGTTTACTCAATAAACTCGGACTCAACTTTTAATTCAATTATTTTAATTCATAACATAGAATGGCTGATAATAATTGTTTCGAGCATCATTTTACGTGCAATATTTGGAAAATTAGTAAATTTAGTAGGGAAAAATCTTCAATTTGCAAATACAAGTTTGGTCACAAATTACAAGTTCAGGTTCGTAAAATACAAGTACAAGTTTGGTTTTAAGGAAAGCTCAATCGGCCTCAGNAGTTCCAAATAACGGTAGGTTCTTAAACTCTTGTTTGAATTGGTGACTTCTACTATTTAAAACAAAACTAAAAAAAACATCAAAAATTTTATTTTTTTAAAAGAAAATATATTTAATGCAAATATAATAATTTGTTTAGTGTTTAAGAAGAAGAAAAGTTAATTCAGGAGGTATCTCAATTTCAAAATAAATAAATAAATTTAAACTTAGAATTTACTCTCGAAAGCAAAATGGTCACAGTTAGCTCAATAAGTTCTTCAAAACGAAAGAATTTCACAAATTTGATTGTTAATAAAAAAGAATGGAGAGATTTGTTCTTATTCCTAAAAATATGGGGTATAAATCCATCCGAAAATTACAAAGGGAGTCCTTTTCGTCAAAAAATAAAAAAATATTTTCAGAATTTACTTTTTATTTGTTGGGTATTAATCTCAACATATAATGTTATTATTTCCTTATTCGTTTATTCAATAAACTCGGACTCAACTTTTAATTCAATTATTTTAATTCATAACATAGAATGGTTGATAATAATTGTTTCGAGCATTATTTTACGTGCAATATTTGGAAAATTAGTAAATTTAGTAGGGAAAAATCTTCAATTTGCAAATACAAGTTTGGTCGCAAATTACAAGTTTAGGTTCGTAAAATACAAATACAAGTTTGGTTTTAAGGAAAGCTCAATCGACCTCAGAATTTTACTATTATTTGCATTGCTACGTTGTGCAATAAATATATATCGATCTATTTCTTATTTTAATAGAACTATTTTGATTCCTGTTTCAGTAGTTGGAATTCTACCCGACGAGATATTGCTTGCTTCTTATAACAACGTACTTTCTGTTTTTAGAATGACAATAAGAATTATATCATTTATTTTCTTTAATGTATTTCCTTATACGGCAGTTGGTGTTATTTATGTATCTTTCACTGTAAATTCTCGCATATTATATTCCATGAATCTATTATTGAAATCAAGATTCAAATTGTATGACTCACCTATAAAAATTAGACAATTTCTTGATAGTTACTCTAGAGTTACTAGTATCGTTAGAAAAGTTAATAAAACTTTCGTTCTTCTATTAACTATTTTATTGGCGTATCAATTGTTTAGTGTGTGTTATGCCCTAAGTGTGATTTTCGGTTCTTTCCATTTAGATATTACGAGGTTTATATCCTATGGATTATCGATTATTATATCTGCAACGGAATTTGTTATTCTCGTTAATGCAGCTGTTGATGCAAATAGTGCAATTTTTCAAGCCAAAAAAGTGCTCATATCCAAATTAGAAGCGGATAGTGAATTATTGGCTAAACCAGACAAAGCTTTTAACCTTATGTACATAAATACTGTATTCAAAACTGTTAAACATAATGTAACAGTAACACCATTTGACATGTTTAAAGTGGAAAAAAAGTTGATTTTGGCTTTCACTGGATTGGTTGTTAGTTATGAAATCATCATATTGCAATTCAAAGATTAAAAATTGTACTTACATTAAATTAAATGTTGCAATTATATTGAACTAACACTTGCAGGTGTGCTAAACGTACTATTAATTATATAAAATTAGCCGTTTAATTTATATTTGAATAATACAATATCTTTCATAATGGTTTGAGCAAGCGTACTAGTTGCTACTGGAGCCGGATAAACTAAGAGCTTGTCTCTATTTACAACAATGAAAAAGCATATGCAAATTTGTATGAACTGCATGGTAGTTATTGTCTAAAAAGAAACCCTCGTCACGTTGTTCCTTGCTTCAAATTAAAAATCATATGCCTCCTAATTAGTGTGGTAAGCTATCTTCATCCTCTTACCATGGTTCGGGCCAGTTTTCGATTTTACGATCTGAAATTAGAAGTATGTCATGATTGAAATTTTTACGATTTTGCCTCAGCGGTTTGGAATTCATTGTAAAGTAAATTTTCTGTCATTTTAGAACCGGAAAAATTAAATATTTGGAGAGAGTAAAATCTCATGCACCGTATTGCCTTCAAATCATCTTTAAAAACGAATCACAAAGTAAAGTCAATATCTCATAAATCTATTAACGAAATAAAGTCGGAGTTTTGAATTCGTACCGTATATTAAATGAACTATAATTTAGCGCATTGCAGACCAAGCAGTCATGATGAAAATTGAATTGTAATTGACTATTGACTAATAAATATTTACAGCCTATATAATTTTGTATGTTGAAAATTTGTGTCTGTAATTTGTTGTATGGTGAAAATTTGTATTAAAGAAAATTTGTTACTCTACTTAATTTTTATAGTGACGAAAGAAGTTATTGCAACAAAAATAAATGTGTTGTCTCAACAGATTTATATTAGTATATGGGGTACAAGTTTTTTTCTAAAAGCTACGAAGTAAATCTATACCTGCACTAGATCTGAATATTTTATGTTGGAAGAACTTGTATAGACCATTTTTTTTCAAGGAGCGAGGATTTTTATTCTCATTCATATTTTTATTATTTTTATTTTACTTTTCTTAGGGATTAAGGCCTTTTCTTTACGTATTTTTAGATGGAGGTATTTTCATATGACAGTACTTTAAATTAAAGATTTGAGACAATTAATTCTTATTTGGTTTAAGAGACTCTCAAGGAGTAAATTGCAACGAAATGGCTACTACCTTATACCAAAGTAGTGTTCCTCTACATTTGAAATGTTCTGTTGCACTACTTGCGGAAAGTGATCTCTGCTAGTTTTTGCATTCAGTAGCACTAAGATTTATAATTGTAGTAAGACATGATACACATAAGAATCAGTAAATGTATTTTTACTATAAAATATTTTTACGAATACTAAAAGGTGAACTTGAAGAAGGCTAAAGAGTGCAGAAGCTCATGGTAATCATTTATGTTATAATAATTTAATACAGTTCACACAGGTTTGAAAAATGAGATATAGTTATCCTTATTATCAAACTCCAAACCTATATACCTATTTTAACGACGAATCCTTCAATCCAATTACAACAAACAACAAAAAACTTTCGATTGCAAATATAACTTCTGGCCGTTAAAAAAGCACGCCAATAATGGAGTTTTCAAAAGGAAAAAATAATTCTCGCTTTGTGTGATAGAGGGAAAATTCGGTGTAAGCTTCTTCAATTTGAAATTGTTTAGATTTAATCTACACCCTTTAAATTGTATATAAACACTTTATTTTATGTTAACCGGGAATAGAGTGTTCAAACAATCGGTTGAATAGTTCGCGATAAATCGAATTTTTAAAATGCCGCAGTATAGTTATTTCTCATGAACTATTCGACCAATTTAGCTGAAATTTTGCATTTTATCATGCAAATCAAATTTTTTCGTTCACCATTAAATAAAAAAATAAAATATAATAAATATTTACTATAAGTTATTTAGGTCGGAAATATATTGGGATAAACAAATTTTGTAATTTGTATGCAAAAGTTTTCCTTTCGCTTCAAAAGTTTTCGATTGCTTTCATTTTATGCCAACATTGAATTGCCTTCAAATATTGGATCGCTTTCCTGATTAAACTATATATATATATATATATCAGATTTGCGGCTACATTCTATTTTTTGTTGTCCGAATCCGTAGATAAAATGGCCTATTAATTCAGTGGAGGTACGTTTTTGGGTCTGATTTCGTAACTGAAATTACAATCTGCACTAATTAATTTTATAACCGTCGTTGAACAGATGACCCAATAGGTCAAGCAGAAAACTTTTTGCTGACAAAAATATTTTACAACTTGAAAATTTAGGTGGAAAGTGCATAAAATTTCAACAATAAAAAAAGCTTTATTTGAGATGGAAATTCAAAAAAAAGTCTGAACGAGAAGGGGCCAAATCCCTTGTAAGCACTAAGCATAAGTGTTTTTCATGATTTTATGAAATGTTTTATTTTTATGAAATTATGAAAAATAATATAAAATAATACATTAAACCCATACTCTTATTATTATTTTATAACCGTAGTTGAGCAGCTAACCAAATTTTGGATTTGTAACTATTAATGTTGAACTCTGTAGCCTTGTAATTTTAAAACCCAACACAGAAGACAATGGAACTCCTGGATCAAGTATTGGGAGAAATTTGTCCTCGTGAAGGACTTTTCGATTGAGTTAATCCTCATTTGCGTTACATGGAGAGGAAGACCACTAAAATCCTCCACTGTTAGCCTGATGGCAAGGGCACTCTACCCCACGATCCCATTTAGAACTGAGGCTTTTTTACGTCCGTACCATGGTCGGTGTGAGTCGGGAGCGGAAATCGTATCAACCAGTCATCGCTGGGATTCGAACCCAGTTCACATCATTGGAAAGCGCCCTTGAGCCACCACCGCTCTAATTACTATTATTGAGCTCTAATTAAAGCCTATTAATTTTAGTATTACTTGTTTTTTGAGAGAAATTCTAATGTATACGTAAACGTAGAAATAAACGTAAAAAAGAATCTTTTGAGCATTGTTTGAGTTTACCTTATCATTTTTTTGCAAAATAGTGTTAAGGTGCATTAATAAAATGAATAATTTAAATTATTATAATTAGCGAAGTATGTTTAATATCGAAATATAAAAAAGTTTTAACTGAGTAGCAAATAGTGTATTTTTTCTAAAATGAATAGCTGGATTGATTTCAATTTTCTAAATTAACTATTCGCCTTATTGTAAAAGTGGCAGTTGAAAAAATAATTTTAATGTCATAGAAAGATATTGAAAAACATTGAAGAGTGCAATTTCAGAATATATTTCAGGATAATAGCTTGCTCATCAATTTTTGTTCTGTTTTTAAAAAATGAAGGATTCAAATAAAATTATTTCTCATTATGTTTCATACTAGCAATTTGGTTCGCGTTAGGAATGTGATTTGAACAAAATAAATTCTTGTTTATTCTAATGATTGATAAATTTTTTATCGATTAAAAATGTAACTGATATAGTTAATTTTCAGATTTTCTACTAAGCACTTGTTAATAAAGTGAAACTTGAAGAATCACGAAAAATCTTTACGACGAGAATAATACTTGTGAGTTATATAGTTTCCCGATTTTCCAAAAATTTCATGTTCTGACATTTTGAACTTAAGTGAATTTTTAATGAAATTCATAATCTAATTTCTTTAAAGGATGATAAGCATTTTGCTCTTACTAGATTAAAAATTATTTGCAATATTAAATGAATATGAAAAAAATTCCTATTTTACAAATTTATTCCTAATTAACAAATTTATTACCGTTTACGAGGATTTTCATATATTTAAAAAATTTTTAAATCAGAATACATGAAGAAGGTAAAGCAAAACATAAGTTTAATACACGTAAAATAATTACGTTTAATGCTTAACTAGGAAAATATTAGAAACTGTCATAAAAATAAAGCCCGTATTACACTGTTAGAAATTTCTGGGAAAAAAATGATTAAATAACAATTTATTGAATGTTTTACTATATTTAATCAAAACAGTCAAATTACCATAAATAAAATGGCAATCAAATCGTTAAGTTTGAGAGAAACTGTTTATTTACTGCGTTCACCTAATACGGTTATACATCCAGAATTTTATCGCTCGGCAGAACTGGAGTTCGAGTCCTAGTGGTGACACCACAATATTTCCTTCATTTCCTTCACCACATAAAGAATTTCTAGTGTCCGGCACTCTCTGATGACCATTACCTTCTTTACGTTTTTGAAAAATGCTAGTTATAAATGGTTAAAAAACAGTATAGTTTTATATTTACGGTTTTATAACCATAGTGTTTGTAAATGGTTTCAAAACCATAAGGGAAAAAAATTTTCTTTACCGTAAACTTTACGGTTAATCGGATCGACAGACAGCTGTCAGTTATTTTACCATTATTTTAGAATGAAAATTTTAACAGTGTAGCTAAGGAAGTCCAACCATGCTACCGAAATTGATAAATAGAAGTTGCAATTTGAAGTTTATCACATCAGAGCATGAAAAAGAGAACAAACTCTTTGTTTTAGAAATAGATAGTCAGTGGAGCCATTTCTGGTAAAGCTTTGGCGGAATGTTAAAAAGTTGAAAGGTATTGAATTTCATATAGTTTTTATAACAAAAGTATCTAACTCGGAAAAACCTCCAAAATTATCACAAATTTGATTGTTGGTCGAATCTAGTCATGACATTACGCATATTCCTTACTTCTCTAAGTATACTCTCAGAAATAAAACCATCTCTTTCGATGATTGATAAATCCTTGAGAAGTATTTCGTTAATTTTGTGAACCATTTCGTCACCAAAGGCCGTGATTTATGACGGAACGGGTGCTCTTAAGTATAGGAAAGAAATGTTTCCTCAGTCCGATACCTTATCGTTCTGCATTGTGGGAGATTCTTAACTAGAATAACGAAAGTAGAATGAAGACAAGACAATCGAAAATAAAATGAAAATGTAAGCCTACCGGTTGTATTGGAGACAAGAAGTTTGCCCCAGTCAGACCAAGAAGATCCAGGTAGGAATTCCGCTTCAAGTATCTTTTTGTTCTATCTGTCCTAATTTTGTTGTGCCAGCTAAAAAGTGTGCAATATCAACAATATAAAATAATTAGTAGAAAAGTTGGATGCATTAGGCACTTTAAAGTTTCTTTTTTTTTTCGGGGGGGGGGGGGGGAATTGAATGACGAATTATTTATTTAATTTTGAAGAAGAAACCTTGAAGTATTGACGATAGTTATTTCATCACTTGACAGCATTTTTGCTCGAAGCATACAAAAGGAAACGTTTTCGTCAAAAACGGCGATAGTTTCGTGATATCTGAAAAACTATTTTTTTCAGTGTATGTATTCTTAGAAAATGAAATATCATACAGATTAAAATGAATGCAGATAGCGTGTCAGAATTTTCAAGAAATACTCAAAGAAATTTTACTGCCATCATCGTTAAAGAATGGAGAGTCTTATTTGTAATTTTTAACGTGTTCGGATTAAATCCGATCGTAAACTACAAAGTGAATTTTTTATGGAGAAATTCACGAAAACTGTCAAAATTTACTTTTTATTTCGTGGGTGGCAATAACATTATATGTTATTTTGGCTTTCTTTTTAATTCATGCAATAAATGATAAATTGTCTTTAAAATACATTTCTTTATTTCACATTTTAAAATGGACGATAATAATCGCTTTGAGTTTTATTTTACGAACAGCGCTTAAAAAACTTGTTAATTTCGTTGGGATAAATTATAAATCATCTGAAGCAAGTCTAAACATGAATCAATCTAATACCTTTAGATATTTATTTATTTTGATAATGATTCATTCTATGATAAACATTTATGGATCATTTTTTGAAAAGAATGCATTGAAATTAGTTTCTGATTCAGCATTCGTGATTCTACCCGATGAAATATTACTTTGTGGAGTTGCTGTCTGAAATGCAAAGTCCGAACTACGAATCTCTGACGTTGGACTACGTAGCTTGCAGCCGGTAATTGACGTAAACCTCATACCTGAATGGTGATATTCCTGAAGGGCGAAATCAGTAAAATGCGCACAGTATGTTTTGGATATAACTTGGCCGCATCCTCACAGCTTGCTCTCTCTCTCTCCCCGTCGGTTCTAGCTAGCAATCCGGCATGTTCTCGCCGGTTACCTTTTCGCAGTTTATTTCTATGCTGCTTCCATGTTAAAGTGGTTAAGTTTTATATATGTTAAAATGTTTTAGTTAAATTTACAAGTTTCCTAAATGTTAATAAAGATATTTATTTATTTAAACTTAGTGTTGTTTATGAAGAAACCTATAACCCGTTCTCGGAAACATTTTTATGTGGAACGCTTTCCTAGAGCTATATTTCTTTTTAGAGTTTAAGTGGGGACTCTAACAAAGATACCAAATCAACCCCACAAGTGGTGACCCGGACTTAGAAGTAGTGATATCCTTCTGAATCAAAGAATGTGTGTAATTATGGATTACTATTTTTATTGAACGTGGCTGGCCTACCTGGTACGCAGTGAGTAATTACTTCTTGGTTAATGTTTCTCTTTTTCAGAGCTGTACATTGTGCCATTTTTATAGGTTTTAATGTTTCTATACACTAGTGAAATTTAAATTTTAACGTATTGAATTTAATTAAATTCTCATGGACTTGTAAACAATTTGATTTTGAATTCATAAAGTACAATGTAAAATTGAATTAATGCTTTCGTAAACTATTCATAATTTTTTTTGAATAATGTACTAGTTTTTAATACATTTTCAAAGGCATTTAAATCGTTAACTTGATAGTATAATGGCTGAAAACGAAATAGCCAGAGTTGCATTTCGAGCTCCACCCGTTTGGAAAACCGAAATAAATTTATGGTTTCTTCAAATAAAATCAAATTTTGTGATGTCGGGAATTGAAAAAGAATTAACAAAATTCCACTGCGTTGTAGCAGCGTTAGATATGGAAGTTCTGTCCTACGTAAAAGATAACGTTGAGGTTCCACCTACAGATAATCCATACACGGTTCTTAAGGAACGTATTGTAAAACGTTTGACACAGTCCGAAAGTTCGCGATTGAGGACTTTGTTACAGGAATTGTATTTAGGTGAGAAAAAACCAACACAACTATTACATGAAATGAGATCGTTAGCTGGTAGTCAAATATCTGACGATGTTTTAAAAACATTGTTTATTCAGCGACTCCCTATTAATATTCAGCAAATATTATCAATTAGTAAAGACAAACTTGATGATTTGGCTCAAATCGCGGATAAAATAAACGAAGTTTCGTGTTCCGGTACTTCAAGTACAGAACATAATATTTCTTCCGTGGATTTAAAAGGGTTACAATCTCAAATTTCTGAACTTTCCGAAAAAGTTGAAAAACTGACTTTTCGACAAAAAAGTTACAATGGATGTAAATTTCGTCAACGGTCCGGTTCAAGGCCTCGTTCGAATTCGAATAATGTCAATAGAACTTCGGAAAAGCAACATTGTTGGTACTATTTTAAATTTGGTAAAAATGCTAAAAAATGTGTCGGTAAATGTTCATACTCGGAAAACTGAATTCCGCTGCTGTTTCGGTGACGACAGATAGTGGGTTAAAGTTCAGTCGCCTCTACATATTTGACCGAAAATTAGGTTTTAATTTTCTAGTTGATACTGGCGCGTCAATTTCAGTTTTTCCACGCGACCCACACATTCATAAGCAACCGACTACGGAGATAGCAATCTACGCTGCGAACGAACCAAAAACAAACACATACGGTTTTCGTAGATTAACGTTAGATTTTGGCTTAAAAAGGCAATTCATATGGAATTTTGTTATTGCTGATGTAGTGCGATCTATCTTGGGTGCAGATTTTTTAGAATTTTTTGGTTTATTGGCTGACATAAAAAATCGCAAATTGATTGATAGTACTTCGAGATTTTCAGCTAAGGGTACACGGGTTCGCGGAAAATCGTTAGGTTTAACTACGATTTGCGGAAATACTGATAATCATAGGCTTTTGTCAAAATTTCCCGGTATTACATATCAATCTTTTCTAAAGAGTCCTAAAAAGCACAATGTTACTCATTCTATCATTACAAGAGGTCCACCGGTTTGTGCAAAGGCTCGTCGTTTAGCCCCAGACAAACTTAAAGCAGCTAAAAAAGAGTTTGACATTCTTATAGAACAGGGTATAGTTTCTCCTTCAAATAGCCCATGGTCTAGTCCCATTCATTTAGTTAAAAAAAAGAATGATGAATGGCGGGTATGCGGTGACTATCGAAAGTTAAATTCGGTCACTTTAGAGGATCGTTATCCCATACCGCATATTCAGGATTTTTCATCTGGCTTAGCTGGTAAAACTATATTTTCAAAAATTGACCTGGTAAAAGCTTACCACCAGATCCCATTAGACGCGGATTCAAAATCTAAAAGTGCGGTAATAACACCTTTTGGTCTTTACGAATACAATTGCATGTGTTTTGGATTATCAAACGCAGCGCAAACTTTTCAAAGGTTTATTGATCAAATTCTACGCGGATTAGATTTTTGTTACGCATATTTAGATGACGTGTTAGTCGCTTCCGCAACTGAAAGTGAGCATATGATGCAATTGGAACAAATTTTCGAGCGGTTGAACTCGTTCGGTATTATTTTAAACGTCGAAAAATGCGTGTTCGGCCAAAAGGAGTTACAATTCTTGGGATTTCTTGTTAATACTCAAGGTATTTCACCTCTACCTGATAAAGTAACTGTTATTCAAAATTTTCCCTTGCCAAAGACTGTTGAGGAATTGCGCCGTTTCTTAGCTATATTAAATTTCTATCATAGATTTTTAAAAAACGCTGCTACTATTCAGGCCCCCCTACACGATCTTTGTAAAACTAAGAAGAAAAGGGATAAAACTCCGATCACTTGGTCAGAGGCAAACATTAAAGCTTTCGACGCTTGTAAAGAATCCGTTGCGAATGCGGTAACATTAGCGCATCCGATAGTCAATGCGGAAATTACATTAATGGTAGACGCTTCAGATATTGGCATTGGAGCAGTTTTGCAACAGATTGATAACGATATTGTACAACCATTAGCGTTTTTTTCACGCAAACTTACAACTACGGAACGTAACTATAGTACATATGATCGTGAGTTACTTGCAATTTATAGCTCTGTAAGGCATTTTAAACATATGTTAGAAGGACGAAAATTTTGCGTTTATACTGATCACAAGCCATTGACGTACGCGTTTTGTAAAAATAATGGTAATAACTCGCCTCGACAAGTAAGACACCTCGAATACATTTCTCAATTTACTACAGATATACGTTTCATTTCGGGAAACGAAAATTTAGTGGCAGACACACTTTCCAGAGTTTCTGAAATTCATATATCTGATAATATTAATTATGAGGAAATGGCACGTGCACAGTCTTCTGGGGATGAGTTGCATGAGGCTAGACGATCAGAGGTTTTGAAGCTCAAACCTTTCGTATTCACGCCAGATGGTTTAGAACTATGGTGTGACACGTCCACTGGCAAGGTACGCCCTTACGTACCTCAAGCATTTCGAAAAGTAGTTTTCGAAAATCTTCATAACTTATCTCATCCAGGAGTGCAGTCAACTGTTGACTTGATCCGACAAAGATTTGTCTGGCATTCCTTAAAAAAAGACGTCTCGGAGTGGACAAAATCCTGCTTGCAGTGTCAGAAGTCTAAGGTTCAACGACACACAAAGTCTGAACCTGGTATTTATCCTCTTCCACGATGTCGTTTCAGTCATGTCCACATAGATATAGTAGGTCCATTACCTCCATCTAAAGGATACAGGTATTGTCTGACATGTGTTGACAGATAT
The DNA here is from genome assembly GCF_043381705.1 of Parasteatoda tepidariorum. Taxonomy (NCBI): domain Eukaryota; kingdom Metazoa; phylum Arthropoda; class Arachnida; order Araneae; family Theridiidae; genus Parasteatoda; species Parasteatoda tepidariorum. The sequence goes on along the minus strand of NC_092213.1, from coordinate 35,008,056 downwards.
AGTCGATGGCCAGAAGCATTTCCAATGCCAGACCAGACAGCAAATACAGTGTCTGAGAATTTCTTTTCTGGGTGGATAGCTCGCTTCGGAGTACCAGATGTAATAGTGTCCGATCAAGGCACACAGTTCGAAGGCAATCAGTTCCAAGAATTGGCTCGATTTCTTGGGTGCGAAAAGAGACGCACCACAGCATATAATCCCGCATCAAACGGAATCGTAGAGCGATTTCACCGGCAACTCAAGAACGCTATCAAATGTCACTCTACTGACCGCTGGAGTGAAGTTCTACCAGTAATTCTTTTGGGCATTCGTTCCAGTTTGAAGCCTGATATCGGCGTTTCAGTAGCAGAGTTAGTTTACGGCTGTTCTTTAAGACTGCCTGGAGAATTTTTTAGATGCCATACAACTGATTTACCACAGTATCATGATTTCCTAAAGGTTTTACGGGAATATATGAACAGATTGCGTCCTGCTCCAACATCTCGCCACTGTCACAAAGACATTTTTGTGCATAAGGATTTATTATCGACAAGTCATGTTTTTGTTAGACAAGACTGCGTGCGCAAGCCCTTACAGCAACCATACGATGGACCTTATGAAGTGTTACAGCGTAATGAAAAATTTTATAAGCTCAAAATCAAAGATAAAGAGGTCAACATAGGTATTAACCGCCTAAAACCAGCTTACATTTTGAGTGGAGTTGACAATGCCAGAGAACTCCGTTCAAAACGCACTGTCCATTTTTTATTACCTTAATGCTTGCATATTGTGTTATGGTTGCATGCACAATTTTATGGTTATAACTGCATACATGGTTACTGTTACATTGTTGTAATTGTTTTTTTTCGTCTTTCAGACTGGAGGGGGAGTACCTGTGGCGTTGCGGTCTGAAATGCAAAGTCCGAATTACGAATCTCTGACGTTGGACTACGTCGCTCGCAGCCGATAATTGACGTAAACCTCATACCTGAATGGAGATATGCGTGAAGGGCGAAATCAGCAAAATGCGCACAGTATGTTTTGGATATAACTTGGCCGCATCCTCACAGCTTGCTCTCTCTCTCTCCCCGTCGGTTCTAGCTAGCAATCCGGCATGTTCTCGCCGGTTACCTTTTCGCAGTTTATTTCTATGCTGCTTCCATGTTAAAGTGGTTAAGTTTTATATATGTTAAAATGTTTTAGTTAAATTTACAAATTTCCTAAATGTTAATAAAGATATTTATTTAAACTTAGTGTTATTTATGAAGAGACCTATAACCCGTTCTCGGAAACATTTTCATGTGGAACGCTTTCGTAGATTTCGTCTAACAAAGATACCAAACAACCCCCACAACTTGCTAATAACATTAAATCATTTCTTGTTTTTAGAAAAGTGATATTTATAACAGCTAATATTTTCTTTAATGTAATACCTTATGCAGCTGTGAGTGCTATTTACATAATATTAATGGAACATTTCCATTTAATACGTTGCAGGAATCAATCATTATTGTCAAGAATGAAATTAGGTGAAACACTAAATCGTTTCAGCTTATCATTAATGAGTATTCTAAATTTACTTTTAGAATAAAAAATACTAACAAATCAATCTATCCTCTGCTAATTCTTTTATTAGCATATCTATTATTCAGTCTATGCTTCGCTTTAAAAGTGATTATAAGTCTAAACTCGAATATTTTAAAGAGCATATCATATCTGTTATCCATTATCATTTCTGGAACTGAATTCATTATTCTAATTAATACAGCTGTCGAGATAGAGAGTGAAATTTTTTAAGCCAAAAAAGTGGTCATAGCAAAAATAGAAAATGATGATGGGTTCTTGGTCAAACCAAACGAATTATTGATGCATTTTTACATTAATGCTGTATTCAAAAGTTTAAGACATGATGTGGCCGTGGTACCATTTGATATGTTCAAAATAGATGAAAAGTTAATTTTATCATTTGCAGGTCTTATTGTTAGCTATGAAATCATTATATTACAATTTTCCGACTGAAGTAAAATGCCTTATTTATTTAAAATGAGTGCTGAAAATTCTGGGAGTATATTTTTGTTGCTATTTAGAATACATACAGAAATCGAAACTATTAAACTAGAAATTTGAAACTTTTAGCAGCAACATAAATGATCGAAACTAAAGAATTGTTGCGACAGCACAATTAATGTTTACATTTACAGTAAATTATCCCATTGATTTTATAAGAATTTGAATTGTATAATTAACGTAATTAACACAATATTAATTGCAAAGTAAAAGCAGTACTTTAATTATTAAATAATTTTTAAATAATTTTAATTCATGATTCATTATAACATAAAATTTTGTATTACTTATGAGAAAATCAACAATATTCAGTTTAACGAACCAAATAGAATATTTTATCTTCTGATTTATGAAGTTAATAATGGTCATGTATAGAATAAAAGCCATCTTACATCCTTTAAGTCATTGATGCTCGTGCAAAACTTATAATTTCAAAAAGTTTCTGCTCTACTCAATTCATATACTGTTTTAGGCTAGTCTAAACTTACGTAATTAACGGTATTTATCGTTTTTTGAGGTATACAAAGACATAAAACCATCTTATTTTCAAATCAACGAAAATTAACCCACCAATTCTCAAATCAATTAAGTTTATATTATGAAAAATTGAAATGTATGACTCTGTACACGGATGAAAGTTTTTTTTAGTAAAATTACCGCACTGTATGGTAACGACATTTCAAAAACAAAAAACTTAATTCTGATCATTAAAACAAAAATATATGGTATTGAAACCATTCATTTGGTAATTTTTATTCATATGGTAACGGTTTACTGAAAATTACCAACATTTAACGATTTTCGCAACTTCTTTTTTTCAGGTGATTATAAAGCCATATTGTGAATTTTACCAAAATTATTACCAAATCACTTCAGGAAAAAATTACCCATCTTTTTAGTAGTGTCCTAAGCATGGTAAATCGTACTATATTCTGGTTGTTGTATATATTGTATAAACATATATTGATAATGTGCACCGAAGAGCCATTACATTATGACCACCCAGCTAATAACATGTAGGACCACCTTTAGCCCACAAAACTGCTAGCACCTGCCGTGGCATTGATTCCACAAAGTGCTGCTAAGTAGTTTGAGGTATCTGGTACCAAGCGCTCACCAACTGGTCCTTCAATTCCCTCACATTGCGAGGGGGTAGCGTGGCAGCACGAATTTGGTTTTCCAAGTAGGAGAAAAAATGCTCTATTGGATTAAGGTCAGGTGAATTTGAGGGCCAAGACATGTCTTGAACGTCACTGGAATGTTCCTCCACGATTCGACCCTTATGACATGGTGCATTATCCTGTTGGTAAACACCATCCCCTTCAGGAAAAACTGTTGCCATGAATGGGTGAACCTGGTCTGCATCTATGTTCAAGCAGCTTACAGACATCAGGGATTGTTCTATGAGGATTATGGGTCCTAATGTGCCCTATGAAGACATTGTTCCTGGGCGAGAAACCATGAAAACTTGGACGAGCCCATTGTTATAGATGGAGGGTGGTCATAATGTAATGGCTCTTCGGTGTATATTTTAATTGTGCAATATGAATATATTTTATAATTGCCTATTACCGGTATTTTTATGTTGCCCTTCCTTTGGAGTCATGCAGTGCTTTATTTTTCAACAGATATGTTTCCCCAATTTTATGTTTCCCTTTTCGTAAACCGAAACCTTCTTTAGGATCCATCTCCCTAATGAGTTATTTTCCTCTGCTTCTTCATCTACTTTTTGGCCTGCATTGACCACCTGCTGCAGAGAAGTTGAGCATCCGTTCTGGTCAGTTTGGTTTGTGTGGGAGTTAGTGTTTTATATGTTTTTCCTTGTTTTTTTCTCCTCTTTTTTCCAGCTTTCAGCAGCTGCATGAGCTCCCTTCACTTAAAAATATAAATTTTATATCTTATTTACCTTAACCTATGTGACATTTTTTCTATTTCTGTCACAGCATGTGAACTTCTTAATGTCTCTTGGACAGAAATTATTAACTTTAGTCTTTTCCCTTCTTGACCTTGTTCCCCTTTCACACGGAAGTGTCGTGGTCACGTGTTGTTAATTTACTATCTCTTGCTAATTTCTTCTTAGGGCCAATAATTTCTTAGGGGGTTCAGTGTGAACTGCCCACTTTTTTTCCGTTGGTTATTCTGGTAACTTTTTCTTCCTTTTGTCTCTGATTGGTTATTTACTAATGACCCTTTGCTTTCCTAAAGCGCTGCAAAACCGAGGAAGAGAATTTTTTTTTTTACGAAATGATGATGTGTGTTTTTGGATGGCCTGTGGGAGTTTCTTTTCGGTGTTGTGGTGTATAACACCATGAAATTTAGTGAACCTATTTTCGTGTCCTGTGAAATGGTTGTGAATTTTTTTTCCGAAAGTTAAAGCCAAATATGTGTTGATGATTGTTTCTCAAAAGTAAGTCTGTATATCATCCCTTTCACAATTGTGTTACCTCAATAAGAAAAATAAAATAAAAGTATATCACAGAAGAACTCTTATTTTTCCATACATTCGGTGCAGCAATGCTGTATCGTCACCATGTTGGGTGAGTAGCCATATGCTTATATAATAGTTAGCTCTGATTACAGTGGGCTCACAAGAATGCCTTTACCTTAGTTTCTAATATGCATTTTGTTTATTTATTTATGTTTTGTTTCACTTCTAAATTTTTGCATTTTGTTTTATGATCCAATGGACCTATTGGGTTATTCGGGTTTTTTTTCAATTCTTTTACTACCACTATTCGGCTCAATCGAACTTAATTATAATTAATTATTAAATGTAACTTAGGAATAAATTTGTAACTTTGTTAAGATGATTAAATCGTTCATTTGCTTTCCATCCCTCATGCGTTCATGTGGGTTTACCTTGCCACATACTCAATCTGCTTTTGTTATTTTCTCAAATTTCACATGCTTAATAAGTTCAATTGTCACAACATATTATTGAGAATTGAATATTCAATTTTCTAAATCATATTGAACCTAACCTGCAATTATATAATTCCAAGTACGTGTTGCAATAATCTCAAAATTTTAAGAATAACTTTTACCGAAGCTCTTCTGTAATAATTTTGGTAAAATCAACAATAAAATATGGTTTCATAATGAGTGATAATAATGTGATACAATTTGGTAATTTTATCATGATATCTGAGAGTATAGCATAAAATTCTTTTATTCGGTTAAATTATCTTTTCAATTTTGTATTTTTTGCTTAATGTGTGATAATAAAACTACAAATTTGCGCACTAGAATTTCCGGGGAACCGTTACCATAAAAACGAAAAAGTGCCAAATGAATGGTTAAAATATCATAAATTTTGATTTTATTTCCAGATATTTGGTTTTCTTGGTAAAAAAGTAGATATTTTTTAAATAATTAATGTACTCTAATGTAGCATAAACTAATGTAAGTTAATGTACGCTAATTTTACTAAAATTTTTTTCTACATGTTAAAGGCCTGAAAACTCAAATACTAGCATTAGAAAATGAATACTTCCAAAATAAAAGTCTTTAAAGTCGAATAATCTAATTTTAAATTAAATGCAAAGCAATGATATTCATTACTTGGCAGATGTTTACCCACGTATTTAAACATATCAAAGGAGAAAATTATAAAACCACATTATTTCAAATTTGTTCTTAATTTTGTTAGAGTAAAAACATGTATTATGTGGTATTATTTCCGAGACATAAATCTATAATTATGTGAGCCGCGTCACAGAAACGCTAATAGACGTAATTCATAGAATAATTCAGGAAATATTTGAATCCTAAGTTTATTTCAATTGATATTGTACTTTGACTTCGTTGAATAAACGGTTTTATTTTCTTTAGGGTGGAAACTATTTTTAAAATAGAAGAGACCCACTGACTTTTTTTATTCTATACAATAAACAAGTCATATTAAAGATTGATTGAAAAACATATTTTAAACAATTCTACGTATTTGCAAACATTTACACCACTTTATTTCAAGGTAAAATATTTATAATAAAACCGAAAATAATTAAACAATAATCAAACACAATAGAATCAATTTCCATATAAACAATTCTTTAGCAAATTAATTATATTAGTGATTAAATTTTAAAAGAAGAACTTGTTTGAAAGGTAAAAATTGCTGGAAAAAATCAATACAATATCAATATTGAGATCAATTTTTTCTATGTCGTTTTGATCGATTATTCTTTCTTTATACCAAACTAAACATTTACAGAACCTTTATATACGCATTATTTCTAATGAACGTAAATATTTATTTATCTTCAATTAAGTAAAATCGTTTTTATCGATAAACTTAATTAAAATTCACGATTTCAACAAAATACTTAATAGATCTGCAGACTGTTATGAGAAAGATGCTTGTTTATGGCAAGAAAAGTAGCTGCCCAAAATTATATTTTTGATTAAAGAAAATCCTTTAATCATATAGTGGTTAGAATTATAAATCGTCCTGCATTGTAATTTGTGTGATATAAATGTCTGAAATTTTTAGTAAATGACTCCATAATTATGTTTGTGCGAAACTAAAATGCAAGAAAGCAAGAAATGGAACGTTATTTCAACTTTTAACTCCAGATAAGTTTAAATATTGTTTATTACATAACGGGGTTAATTTTAAAAATAATATTCTATTTAAAATAATTTTTAGGAGTGCTCAAAACATTGCAACATTAAATGATGATTTGAACTCCATTGTCTAAACTTGTCTTTGATTTCTTAGAATAATTCCTAAAATTGTGTGAAACTGTTTTCATGACAAATAAGTAGACCTAAGTCAACCATGGTTCTAGAAGGAAGAAAAAGCTTTTGGAAAGAAATATATGAATAATATAAAAGGAAGATATATTCTTAAAAGAGAATCATTAAACAATATTGGTGGTTTCAATTCTAATACTTTCTAAAATGTATGTTTTTAAAGTTCAGATGATAATTATTTAATATTCATAAAATTACTGGAAAGATTACTTAAAGAGAGCAAGCAAAAGTACATATTATTGAATTTTCAACTCCAGATTTATAAAACTAAAGATTGATGATAATGTAATTCGCAACAAGATTTATATTTTATTTAAAGTAGTTTTTCAATGTGTTTGAAAAATTGCAACTTTTAATTCCTGATATGAGGATTTTAAAACTGTTTCTGTGTTTTTACGAATATAACTATCAAATAATTTAAATGGATACTACATTCAATTCTTATTCTTATTAAATTATAATTTTTCTGAGCTTTATGTAATTCTCGGTGACTATTTCTGGAATTTAATTTTAAGCTCATTTGTTTCATCATAGCATTTTCAATCGTGGCATAAACAAAATTAATCAAACCTATCAAGACTTTTTTAGTTGTTATAAATATTAAGCAGATTAAATAACTGTTGCGACAATTGTTGTTATGACAATGCTATAAATGTCTTGAAAAAACACAAAAGGGTATCTTGAAGGACTAATAAAAAATTCAAGATTTTGAAATTTTAAGGGTTAGTCGAAAAGAATTTTACTCCTCATTGTATTAATGTTATATTGAATTATCTAAAACAAATTACCATAAAATCTATCATGTCTTTGAAAATGCTTTGCTATCTTGATTCTCAATGTAACTTATATCTGAAGCATCCATGAAAGTTATGCTAATATATGAATAATTTGTATTTCTTGTAGGTCTGAAACGAAATGAAATTTCTTCAGTTAATGTTTGCACAATTTGCATAAATTTGCACCTTTGGAAATTTGTACAATTTGCATAAATTGTGTTTATGTGTGTGTGACATTTCTGTTTTTGTCTTAAGAAACAATCAAGCTTTAAAAGGAAACGCTTTTTTTCATTTCAAAACATAACGAGTGTGTCTAGTTTATAATCAATATTTATGATTGAATTGTTTATTAAACAATAATTTGCCTGTTAAAATTTCTTAAATATTTAAAAATTTTTTCCTACATTAATATTTCAATATACGCAAAAGATATATTGGTAGGTCCTGAACATCGTGCTCCTAATATTAGTTCCTAATATTAAATACGAAAATTACGATTAACTAATAATATTAAAAACGAAACAAAAAGAAATTACATTTTATTTCTCAAAACAAAATAAACTAAATACAAAAAAAGCTTAAAATTAATAGCGCTTAAGACGCAGAAAAATTAATTTGATCAGCGTTTCACTTTGAAAAAAAATATTTAAACTTACAACTGACTTTCCAAATCAAAATGGATACCATTAGCTTACCGAGTTTTTCAAAACAAAAGAATTTTGTCAATTTGATCGTCAATAAAAAAGAATGGAAAGCTTTATTCCTACTCCTTAAAATCTGCGGCATGAATCCATCTGAAAATTACAACGAGAGTACCTATCATCAAAAAATAAAGAAATATTTTCAGAATTTGCTTTATACTTTTTGGGTATTAATCTCAACATATAATGTTATTATTTCCCTATTCGTTTACACGGTAAATTCGGACGCATCTTTTAATTCAATTTTTTTAATTCATAACATAGAATGGTTGATAATAATTGTTTTGAGTATTATTTTACGTGCAATACTGAAAAAAATTGTTAATTTAGTTGGAAAAAATATTCATACGGCAAATGCAAGCTTGGTCGCAAATGGTAATAAAAGCTCAAAAAGCTTTCGAATTTTATTAATAGTTGCATTGCTGCATTGTGCAATAAACATTTATAGGTCGGTTTCTTTTTTGAACTCATTTTCTGTCTCCTTGTTAAGAATTTTACCCGACGAAATAATATTTGCTTTTCATCTTGATGTATTTCCAGTTATTCGAACGACAATAAGAATTATATCATTTATTTTCTTTGATATAACGACCTATACAGCTCCTGGAATTATTTATTTATCTTTAACGGAACATTCTCGTTTATTATATTCACTGAATCTATCTTTGAAATCGAGATTGAAATTTTGTGCGTCGCAAATAGAAATTAGGCAAATTCTTGATACCTATTCTAGAGTTACTTGTGTTGTTAAAAAAGTTAATAAAACTTTCGCTCTTCTATTAACTATTTTATTGGCGTATCAATTGTTCAGTGTGTGTTATGCCCTGAGTGTGATTTTCAGACCTATCCCTTTAGATATTACGAGGTTTATATCATATGTATTATCGATTATTATATCTGCAACGGAATTTGTTATTCTTGTTAATGCAGCTGTTGATGCAAATAATGCAATTTTTCAAGCCAAAAATGCGCTGATATCCAAATTAGAAACGGATAGTGAATTATTGGCTAAACCAGATAAAGCTTTTAGTCTGATGTACATAAATACTGTATTCAAAACTGTTAGACACAATGTAGCTGTGACACCATTTGATATGTTTCAAGTGGAAAAAAAGTTGATTTTGGCTTTTGCTGGATTGGTTGCTAGTTATGAAATCATCATATTGCAATTTAAAGATTAACAATCGCAATTAATTTGAACAATACAATATCTTTAATAATTGTTTGCTCAAGTTTACTAGCTGCTTCTCGAGCCTCTTAATATTCGAAACAAGCTAATAAACGATTAAAATAATTAAAATGCAAAATAAAATTTAAATGTATAGAAATGAAATCTATCCAAAGCAATGCAACATATTATTTGTAACAAGATTTATTATCAACTTATAATCAATTTAAACTCAGTGTTTCGAAGTGTTTAAATCATTTAATATTTAATAAAAATATGATTTTCTTTAAGTGTTCCTGTGTTTCTTACAATGAAATTATTAATTCCTTTAAATTGTCAAAATTCTGAATGTTTTGAATTATAATTTTTCTGATTTATCTGAATTTTCGACAATCATTCCAAAACAAATTTGCTTGAAAAAAGTAAGCTGTAGCATGCTATTATTTTTTCATTTTCAGATTTAATTAATTAAAAAAACGCTGCACTTTTCATAGTGAGATATATTAAAAAATTGTTTTTCAACGCTTTGAAGTCATTGCAATATTCAATCATGATATAACTATTATCATATCAAGCGTGTCTTGCATTTTTAGTTGTTATGACAAATTAATTGAATAGATTGGCGGTTATAACAATTGTTGTTATGGAAATGCTACAAAGAGGTTTGAAAAGAAACGGAAGTGGTAGTGTAAATGAGGGAATGATTTAAAATAATAGATTTTGAATTACCAAAGATTAGTCGAAATACATTTTACCTCTCTCTGTATTACAATTATATTAAATTCTCCAAAAAATTGTTATGATTATGAAAACGCGTGTGTCATCATAAAGTTTAATCCAACTTTTTTTCCTCATATGACCATGTGAATCATGCTTATTATTTGTTCAACTATTACATAGATAATTTGCATTTCATTTAGGTGTGGAACATATTACTATTTTTTAATTCTGACATTTCTAATTTTGTTTTAAGAATCAAATACACTTTAAGTTGTAGCTCATATCTTTAATTTGTAGCAAAATGTGTGCATTCTGTTTATAAATAATATTCAAGATTGAAATGATTGTTAAACAATAATTTGCATGTACAAAGTGTTCAAATATTTTCCATTACTCAGGTTAAAAATAGCGGTAGGTTCTTAAATTTTTAATTGAATAGGTGACTTCTACTATTTAAAACAAAACTAAAAGAAATATGAAATATTTTATTTTTTAAAAGAAAATATATTTAATGCAAATATAATAATTCTTTTAGTGTTTAAGAAGAAGAAAAGTTAATTCAGGATGTATCTCAATTTCAAAATAAATAAATAAATAAATAAATTTAAACTTAAAATTTACTCTCGAAAGCAAAATGGTCACAGGTAGCTCAATAAGTTCTTCAAAACGAAAGAATTTCACCAATTTGATTGTTAATAAAAAAGAATGGAGAGATTTGTTCTTATTCCTAAAAATATGGGGTATAAATCCATTCGAAAATTACAAAGGGAGTCCTTTTTGTCAAAAAATAAGAAAATATTTAGAAAATTTTCTTTTTATTTGTTGGGTATTAATCTCTTCATATAATGTTATCATTTCCTTATTCGTTTACTCAATAAACTCAGACTCAACTTTTAATTCAGTAACTTTAATTCATAACATAGAATGGCTGATAATAATTGTTTCCAGCATTATTTTAAGTGCAATGCTGGGAAAATTAATAAATTTAGTAGTGAAATATCTTCAATTTGCAAATACAAGTTTTGTCGCAAATTACAAGTTTAAGTTCGTAAAATACAAGTACAAGTTTGGTTTTAAAGAAAGCTCAATCGGCCTCAGAATTTTACTATTATTTGCATTGCTACGTTGTGCAATAAATATATATCGATCTATTTCTGATTTTAATAGAACTATTTTGATTCCTCTTTCAGTAGTTGGAATTCTACCGGACGAAATATTGCTTGCTTCTTATAACAACGTACTTTCTGTTTTTAGAATGACAATAAGAATTATATCATTTATCTTCTTTAATATCTTCCCTTATACGGCAGTTGGTGTTATTTATGTATGTTTCACTGTAAATTCTCGTACATTATATTCCATGAATTTGTCATTGAAATCAACATTCAAATTGTATGACTCGTCAATAAAAATTAGACAAATTCTTGAAAGCTACTCTAGAGTTACTTGTTTCGTTAAAAAAGTGAATAAAACTTTCTCTCTTCTATTAACTATTTTATTGGCGTATCAATTGTTCAGTGTGTGTTATGCCCTAAGTGTGATTTTCGGTCCTATCTCTTTAGATATTATGAGGTTCATGTCATATTTATTATCGATTACTATTTCTGCAACAGAATTTGTTATTCTCGTTAATGCTGCTTCTGATGCAAATGATGCAATTTTTCAAGCCCAAAAAGTGCTTATATCCAAATTAGAAACGGATAGTGAATTTTTGGCTAAACCAGACAAAGCTTTTAGCCTTATGTACATAAATACTGTTTTCGAAACTGTAAGACATAATGTAACTGTGGCACTATTTGATATGTTTGAAGTGGACAAAAGGTTGATTTTGGCTTTTACTGGATTAGTTGTTAGTTATGAAATCATCATATTACATTTCTAAGATGAAAAAATGCAATTACATTAAATTAAAAATTGCATTTTTATTAAGATTACAGTTGAAGCTATATTAAACTATCAGTTGCAGTTACATTAAATCAACAGTTTGAATTATATTTGAATAGCACAAAATCTTCTATAATTTGCTGTGTTATCAATTCGTAAAGAAATAGTTCCGAAATGTATATAAATTGAAAAGGCCTGGATAACCTAGTTGGCAGTATGTTGGGCTCGCGTTCGTGAGAACGTGCGTATTCATCCCGCCGGCTAAGGAATCTTCGTGTATTAAAGTATTAAATGACTGGTGTACGTTAAATCTGCCTAGTTAACAAATTTCTCCAAGTTCCCATAACAAATCACTAGGGGATACTGAGTTGGATATTTACCATTCTCTGGAGCAGGTCGAAATTATGATCTGTGGCAGAGAGGAGAATGATTGAGTTCTTCCTGTAAAACAGGCTGTGACATGTGCGTGACTGAAGTCGTATTCTTCAGTCAGGGAATCTTGCTGGCATTGTCAAGTGGCATAAATAACAACAGCAACAATATAGATCTACATCTTCACAGGATGCATGTTGCATATTTTTGGAATTCTACTTTAATGCATAGCAAAACAGAAAAAAAAAATTATATTCCGATGAGCGCTCCTAGTGAGATCGAATCGCAAAGCAATCCTATAGAAACTGTGAAAGGAGTTCCAGGGGCAGATAAGCTTAGCGAGAATCTTTAACTAGTATACGCAATTATTACTTTGAAGATTGCGTTGCAGATAAATATCAATATTTTAAGGATATTTTTTTTAAATGTTTCATTTTTGTCTTTCAAGAATTGCAACAGTAATATTTATATTACTTTTAAAGATGATATACAAATTAAGATGTATATTTTTTTATTTTATTTAAACTATTGAAAACTCCTCATGCACCACAAAGTATAGCATGAAGCGTACAGAAGTAAGTTGAAAACAAAAACAAGAAAATCTACAAATTTACATAAAAAACGAAATTCCACTAGACAGCAAAGACTTTCGATACTTTTACGATATATATTGAAAGAGATATTTTGCGTATACTTTCACTACAAAAATATTTTTTTATTTTGACTTACATACATATTTAACTTATATATCACTCCACGGGAGCCTAGACGACTGTGTAACAGGAAGGCGGCACCCGTCAGAACCAATAAACACAGACTTTCAACTTGACTTTACTTGTTGAAAATACTACATTCTATCTGTACTCAACTGTATATCACCATTTTTAACTCCAATTGTACCATCTTTCTTTTTTATTTGTTGAAAATCCTTCTTTTCATCTATTTCATCTCAACTGTACTACTCAACTGTATTTTACCATTTGCAGATAGATTTCCACTCTAACATATTGAATGCGATGTATACTCTCATCTTTTGATCTGTAGACTTTGATGGCTTTTTGTAAATTTTTATGTTTACATTATGTTTTCCAGTCCAGGGTTTGCCTCTAGCCCATCTCGCGGGTTTACCATCCTCCGATTGTGCTGCCACCTATCGTCGCTAAACCTATTAAGTTTTAGTGTCTCATCTCTTACTGTAGCAGCTTCGTGAGTACACTTCGAGCCACCAGTATTCCCTGGAAGCCCCTTACTTGGCGTGACAGGGTTAAGCGAAGCTTGACTTACATATGACTTACTAAGACTGTTGATACTCTGTAATGACATTATGCTGATCACGATATAATTACATATCGTATTTTACGAATACGTATGTAATAAAAAATTCATTTGTTGTATTTCACAAATTGTAATAGCTACATGTGATTCACTTTTGAAGATATTTCTTAAAGAATTAATACGCCAAGCGCAATTGTGTGGTAATATAAAAAGATAAGTTTTTCATGCGATTACTATGTGCAATTTTACAATACTATTTAGATTCTTTGAGTTTTCATCTGCATACGTCATGAGAGTTAATTTTTTGTTATCAGTTATGGGTTATAGCTGCTAAATGTGACTTAAGGATAGCTTTAAAATAAAAATATACTGTTTGCATTCTCATGATATTATATAGATTACGATGTAGGTAGATAGTGCTAATTTGCATATACGTTTGTAATAAATATTCTTTTTCTTGCTTTTTATATTCTTTCGCTTGAAATTTCTCTATTAATTACTAGTACAGGAAGAGAGAGGAGCAGGCCATATACTTTAAGTAAATCTCAGTGTATGTTAACACCAATAACCACTTAGACAAATATTTTATCATTTAATAATGTTATATTCTCCTCATTGCCTAGAGCAATTGTACTCTGTTAGAATTTTCATTCTAAAATTATCGGAAATTAACCGGTAGCAGTCTCTCTATCCGATTATCCATTAAGTTTACTGTGAAGAACATTTCTTACCCTTACGCTTTTTAAACCATTTACAACTAACATAGTTTCAAAATCATAAAAAAAACTATTCCCTGAAAACTTGAAGTTAACTTGTTGACAGAAAATCGAACTTAATTTCTTTTATCAAAAATATCAATTTGAGCATTATATAAGCTTAATGTAATGAATAAATTAAGAAAATCTGAAGGTACAGGTGATTGATTAGTTTCAACCAGAGTTAATTCCTCTGGATTAGTTGTGTTTACAGCATTAATAAAATCTATATAATTAAATATGATAAAATCATCCATAAATCTGAAGCCGTTCGTTATGGAAATCGCACCATTTTTTTCAAAGTAGTGTAGAATACTTGGTATCTTGTGATATGCCAACAAACTGCAGAAAATACACTCACCATTAAAGATAAAATTATTAAAAGTACAGCAATTAACAATGTTTTCGCAGTAGTCCAAACTTGATTGATATTAAGAATACTATTGAAATCGCAAAAGTATAAGAAAAGAGCATCTATAAGTTTGTAGGGTGGAATACTAAAAAACAAAAGGAAGATGAATAGTCAGAAGATGAAATGATGAATCGAACAAAAAGATGAAAAATTGGATCGAGCATTGATACTTTAAAAAAGGTTTAGTTAAATCATAACGCCAATAATGATCCTGACCTGATATACCTGATTGAAAACCTGAATTTCCAGTAAACCGTTGCAATATGAACGGAAAAAATTACCAAATGAATGGTTTAAATACTGTAAATTGTTTAGCAAGAATTATACATTGAAAAAAAAAGAAAGCAATTCTTTTTCTATACAGTACAGTAATTTTACCCGAAATTTTTACTCCATGCATGAATACTAGCATTTCCCAGTAATTATAGGCATTCGCATAGTCATTTTCGCAGATGTCTGAAATATTATTAACATATGATTTAATATTAAATTATAAGATACTTTAGGATTTTATATTATTTGATATCATAATATTCGGTTAAATAACAGAGAAAGAGAAAATATCAGTCTGACTATATCAAGCAACGAGTCTTAAGCTTAAAAAATGTCAGTGTGGGAAGTAGCTATCAATGGTCCTTAACCCTAATAAACATCAGTGTAGTAAATACCGGCCAATGACTCCTATCTTAAAAAAACCTTTGTTTAGGGAACACCGGAAAAAAGATTTTTGGATATTGCTTACATATCACAATCAAATTTTCAGTACTTTCCAGCTAAGCTTTGTTAAATATCAAAAAAACTTGTGAGAATTGTTTTGATACCAGTTTAATTGGTATTTTATTATTTATTTGAAATTAATTACATGCGATTACATAAACTAGGAAAAACACCAGTGTAGGGAATATCGGTCAAGAGTAGGCTGAGCAAGTCACACACGCTTGGTTGGTTATTATTTTCTCTGATGTTTCTATTAATAATAAACAGTGATTAAATACAACACCTATTTTTTTTAGACAAATGTGATAAATAATGTTTATTCACAATGCTCGGTTTATATGTGCCTAATGTTTTCTACACTGACACTAAAGTTAAAGGACAATTTTACTTTTCGTATATAGAATGTCACAAACTATTAGGGGAGGTGGATGAAATTCCAAGGATTCAGAATTTCATAGCAGATGGCCGGAAACTTATTCATTCCCCACTAGGTGGTGTTTTTATAATATTTTTGAGCGTGGTAGACTGGTTCTCGGGCCACCGCGCTCTCCTGCTTTAAGCAGAATGAATCTATTTCTCTGGAGTGCACGGAACAGTGCTGCGTATTTGCAACTGTTGATTCCGAAATGGATCTGATTGTGCGAATCGTTAGGGCAACTATGGATGTCCTACCAATTCCAGGTGTATTTGAGCGAGTCAGTAGTGAGTCGAGCCCAAGGTGCGACGCATGCATCGCTAGCCAGTTGAAACTTTGAACATATTTTATGGCACTTTCACATAACATCTATCATAGCACATGTAATATTTTTGACCAGTAAATATTTCAGATGATCTCAGTCTGTGTCTTGTACCTGTTATACTACTTTTCCATGACGTTTCCGAAAATCTATATCACTTTGATGTAACCAACATTCCCTAAAAGTTTGTCCCGAAAGTCCTGGTCTTCCTTTACTCCTACACAAAATTCGATGATACACAAAATATTAATGTATAACATATATACCGAACAATCATCAAAAGTCACAACAGCCAGAATGGTGGACATTCACTTATTTTGAAAGTATTCAGGTGCATACATGTGTGCATCAGAAAAAAAAATTGTTTTTAATTTCTAAGAGAAACACGTGCAATAATAAAATGATGTTACATAAATACAACTATAAACGATCAAACTGTAATAAAATTATTTCATAGCTAACAATTAGCCCAGTAAATGCTAGGATCAATTTTTTATCCATTTTAAACATATTCATTGGTGTTACAGCCACAGTGTCACTAAGATTTTTAAATTCTTTATTTAAATACGCATAGACAAAAGCTTTGTCTGGTTTAGATAACAAGTCAGGATCCCTCTTTAATAGGGACATAATCAATTTCTTGGTTTTCATGAATACGTCATCTATATTAGCCGCTTTTACCAAAATAATAAATTGAATTCCAGAAATAAATAGAGTTAATATGTATGATATATATCTTGGGGCAATCGTATCGCCTGGTTTTAAAACCACACTTAGAGCATAACACATACTTATAAGTTGATAAGACAGTAAAATAGTTAATATGGGATATAACGTATTGTTAGTTTTTCTGATTTTATTACTAACTTGAGAATAATAATCAATGATTTCCATAATTTTTTTGGGTGATGTGTTAAATTTTATTCTCGATACCAATGACTGATTCATAAAGTATACAAGCTTGGAGCTCTCATATAGAGTCATATAAATTACACCTGATGCTGTATAAGGCATAACACTGAAAAATATAGTGGATAGTAAACTAGCTATGAATCGAAATATTGTAAATGCTTTAACATGATGAGCGAGCAATAAATCATCAGGTAAAATTCTAAGCACAGAAATAGATCCTAACTTACCTGCTTTTAAAGAAGTAACTGATCTATAAAAATTAATTGCACAATGCAATATTACAAAATATAATAAATGTTTGAACATATTTGAATGAATTTTGGGCTTAAAATTTCTATTTAAATTCGTGATTTTAACTATTTTCCCAACGAAACTAAGTAGTTTTTTCAGAACTGTTCGTAAAGTAACACTCAAGACAGATATTAACAAGCATTCTATGATGTGTATTAAACCAATCCACTTCAAGGATAATTCGAATTTTTTAAAGTAAACAAACAAATAAACGAAATTATTGCATATTGATGTGATTACCCATAAAATGAAAACGAAGTTCTGAAAATATTTCTGCAAATTGTGAAGCAAAATATTTTTCTTAGTTGCTTTTATAGGATGCATGCCGAACAATTTAAGAATAAAAAATAAAATTCTCCACTGTTTATTGAAAGCATTAAAGTCACTTTTAGTATTTTTTGAAGAAAATGATGATTTATATGAATTCATTTTGCTTTGTATAAACTTTACGTAATGACATACAGTAAGTTTTAGTTATAAGGGATTATAGCGTTAATAGTTTGAATTTACTTAGTATACGTATATATTGTGTAAAGCATCAATGGTACAAACATATGCTGGAGGGAAAATTACGACAAAAAATATCAAAATGTTAATTTTTACGATGTTGTTAAAGTATTTATCGAACATTTATAAGTCTGATTTTAATTAAACTTTTATTCTCTCTGTAAGAATTAAGAGACAGGCTTTGTTTTCTAATTTCTCACCACTATCTTGCTCATTTTTCTACCATTTCTTTCACGTACAGATTACTATCTTTACGTATATTGTCAGCGATGTCCCTATTATTTTTCGCTTATTTTAAAATGGTTACTAGTTTGACTACTAATTGGGAATGGTGCTACACTGTAAAAAGCTGATACTCAAATTTCACGAAACTTTTTTTGTTTCTGACGAAACCGCCACCTGGTTTATGCTCCTAGCAAACATGTCGTCTGAGTGACAAAATAACTGTCGTTACTTCTTCAAGCAAGCAAATTTCGTCTAAATTAAGGAAATATTTCGTCGTTCTACTTTTTCCTCCATAAAGCCTCTCGAAGCGACTAATTTTTCTCCGTCTCCTAATAATTACTTTATCATGGGCTTCATATACGTGGATCAATGCCGCCTAAACAACACTAGAAAGTCACATAGAACATAGAGATAAACTACACGCATGTCCGCAGCGGGAGTCTAACCCATGATCTTCCTGACTCAAGTCCAACTTCTTGTCCAACATGCAAACTAATTGGGCTTGTTCCGTCACTATATTTTCGATCCTCTAGTCTCCAATCTCGTTTCGTTATTCTAGTTTACTATCTCTCACACTGCACTTCAATGAGTTTCAGAGTTGAAGAAACATTTTCGTCATACACTTGAGAGTCATACACTTTGTCTCAAATCACTTCATTTCGCTATGAAATGATTCTCAAAGCTAAGGGAATGTAGCTCACTGATTGCTGAACAGTCAAAGGTGAGAATTTCATTTCAGAGTGTATATTTACTATTACGAAAAACTAAATCGTCCCGGAAAACCGGATGTGAGAACAAAATGAGCTTTTACAAAGAGTGAACTATAATTTTTTTTTCACCCAATATAAATAATTCTTTAAATCTCAATTAGGAATAATTAAGATAATTCCAGTTAGATTTGCACAATTCCTGTTGGACAATCACTTTTTTGTAAATAACTAATTTGTTACTTAATTGTAACTAAAATACCAATAAAAATGAATTAACTTAGATATTATTTCTAAAAATATACTATAATTATTATTTTACATGCTTAACATCCAAATTTAACTCCAGGTTTAGGAACTGTGAAAGAGTTTTAAAGGTCCATCGAGTTTTGAAACATTTTCGGTTTTTGTCATTTGGAAGATTAAAGCTAAATTATTAAAAAAAATATTAAAGAATTATTTACTTAAAGAATTTCAATGACATGTGTTCAATATTTTTTTAGGATTCTTTATATTTTAAGTGCTTTGTTGTTCGTCTAAAATTCAATTTAATTTACTATATTCTAAGTTGACAGAAGTATTCCTTTTTTTATTATTTTAGAAATAGAAAGTTAAAAAAAAAGTATTTCTCATTTATATCTTGTTAGAAAGTATAATACTTCATAAAGAAGTTGTTGCTGAACAAAAAGTTGCTGAATTATACTAATATTATTGATTTGTTGATTTTTCATTCTTCATACATTTTACAATAGGAGATACATTTAAAAAGATTAAAATCAATACGAAAATTAATTCGTAGAAGCAAATCAGTTTTACAAGTAATTGAGATTTTGATGTTTGTTTGTTATATGTAATAAACTAATAACTTTGACATCTTATCATTCAAATTAAATGTGTGTTTTACCCTGATATTTTTTTTTCTAGTGTATATTTTGATAGTTCTATTTTCCAATATTTTTATTTCTTTCATATTTTTATAGTCACGCAGTGGACTGATCGTTAAGACACGGTTCCCAGCAGATCACCGAAGTCAAGCATCACTGGCTGCGGTCAGTGTGTGGTTAGGTGACCACTTGGATCAGTCAGCGTAGGGACCGAGAGTGGTCCTCGTTAAACTGTTCTACCGTAAAGTGCTCGACTTCGCATGCAGGTCGTCGGGCTACCGAAGCGGGGGTGCCATCCCTTCTGCAGAGGATCAAAATTGTGATGGCATGTCTTCGGATAGTCCTCAGGGATGTTTCCCAGACCGTCGCCAATAGCCCATTGCGCATCTCTAGTGAGACGTAAATTAACAACAACAACATATTTTTATTTTTTCTTAATCTTACATTTCTTAGAGATTAAGTGTATTCTTTATGTATTTTTAGATGGAGGTATTTTCATGAGTTAGTATTTTAAATAGAAGATTTGAGACAATTAAGTTTTAATTGGTTAAGAGATACTCAAAGAGT
The DNA here is from genome assembly GCF_043381705.1 of Parasteatoda tepidariorum. Taxonomy (NCBI): domain Eukaryota; kingdom Metazoa; phylum Arthropoda; class Arachnida; order Araneae; family Theridiidae; genus Parasteatoda; species Parasteatoda tepidariorum. Next base: position 34,987,645 of record NC_092213.1, on the reverse strand, counting down.
TAACAGCAAAAAACATTCGAGCATCTTAACACCAAAAGTGGCCACTATTTCACACCAAAGTAGTGCTCCAGCAACATTAAGAATGGTCGGTAGCACTACTTGTGTAAAGTGACCCTCTGCCATTTTTGGTATTTAGTAGCACTGAGATTTATAATTATAGTAAGATAGGACACATATGAAAAGCGCTTTTACGATAAAATATAAAGTAAGAATCCTTAATTTAGAATGGCATTATACACTAATTCATGAAAATAAAATTAATTTGTTAATCAAACTTGCGTTTATCATAGAGAGTACAAAATTTTGAGCTTGAACAAGGCTAAATCGTCACTTTGAAACTAAACCGTGGTAACTCAAAAAAGCAAGTTTCTCAGGAGAGCGATTTCTAATTTTTCAGTTACTTCCACCGCAGGTTGACTCGAAGCTATGGCGACTATTGCAAAATAGTTTACATTAAAAAGAAACCCGGTCTCTTTACAGTTTTCAATGAACCAGGCCTGATTCTTTTAGCATTTCTAATTTTGTGGTAATTTCGAGATAAGTTAAGGTACTTTGAGTTTCAACACTTTTCTCTAAAACTTCTATTAAAAGTGGAGAGTTTTTTCAAAATACAAAGATGTTCCTCAAAATATCCTCCCGAATATTACATATTTCATTTCAAATTTTGACATATAACAGTGTAGGAAATAAATCACTCTCCTGAGAAACTTGCTTTTTTGAGTTACCACGGTTTAGTTTCAAAGCGACGCTATCTCCTCCAAGATTTTGTTGCAACTGGCACACTGCTACAACATTCCCTAAAACCAAGATGGCGAATCGCCCCAATGCGATAACGATTTATCTGCTCTCTAAATTAATTTTATGGAACTAAATAACATAACACGTAACATAGAAGATAACACGTTTTTTCTCTAAAAGGGTGAATTTTTTTTACGCAAAATGACCCAAATATCTCATTTTTCGATTTTTTTTAGTACTACGGTTTAGTTTCAAAGCGACGAAATGGTACAGAAGCTCATAGAAATCATTTATGATGTAGTCACTTAATGCAGTTCACACAGGTTCAAAAAATTAGATATAATTACTCTTATTACCTAACTATAAACATATATACTTATTTTAACGACGAACAACAAATCCTTTGATTAAATCACACCAAACCCCAAACAGCAACAAACTTGCAATTGCAAATACACTTTCTGGTTATGAAAAAAGCACGTAAATATTAGTTGTTTTCGGATGGAAAAAATGCAATTCTCTCTTTGTGTGAAAGAGGGAAAATTTGGTGTAAGCTTATTTAATTTTAAGTGATTAGATTTAAATTGAACGCTTTAAATTGTATGATGTCAACACTTTATTTGATTTTAACTGGGAATAAAGTGGTCAAACAATCGGTCGAATAGTTCCAGAGAAATCTAGTTTAATATCGTATGGTTAAAATTCGATTCAAATACTTTAGCTGAAATTTTGCCATGCAAAATTACATTTTTTTAGATTTATGTAAAAAATTATATATCTCACAATTCAAATTTTTTCATCCGCTTTTAAATAAAATAATAAAAATTAATATTATTTACCAAAATTTATTTTTGCACGGAAATATATTTGAATAATCGAATTTAATAATCTTGTGCAAAATTTTTTAAATTTTGCTTGAAACGTTTTCGATATATGGCGAAATACGCAAAAAGAAAAAATAGCATCAATGAGTTCAAATATTGAATCGCTTTCCTGACTGAACTATGAGGACTATAAGTCCCAGATTTGCTGGTATCCTCTAGCTTTTGTTGTCAGAATTCAAGTCCATCGATAAAGTGATATGTTTATTTAGAGAAGGTACGTTTTTGAGTCGGATTTCGTAACTTAAAATAACTTAAAACTGCACTAATTAGCATATTTGAGGTGCCCTTTTCAGACCATTGAAATTGAGTTCTATAACGTGAAAATTAAGTCATTAGGATCAAATATAATTGATGGTGGCCAGTTTATTTTTTGTACGTAGTAGACCTCAGTCCAGGGCGAGTTAGGAAGCTATTTGCTGAAATCGCCGCAAGGACAAATATTGTTTGCCATTTGCTGTTTAAATAAGCATACTTGTGAAAATGAACCCTAATAAATGAATCCTAATAAATTTTGAATTGCAAAATTTTCCTTGAAATAAATTTGCCAAACTAGGAGTGGCTTTTACCCCCATAAAGAGAGATACCCGCGATTGATGTTAGTTCATTTAAATGATAAAGCCTATTTATTATTTGGATTAGTTGATATATCTTTTAGCCTCAAATTTGCTTACACCTTACTCTTTAGACTTGAAGCACAATGGTACTCCCCCCCCCAAAAAAAAAATAATTGGCCAGAACTCAGAAATGGAAACCATTCTGTGTCGGCGTCGCATCTTATACACATTCGGCGTCTTTGTAAGCCTATAGCCTGTGTCGCATGTCATGCGACTAAGAGAAAAATTGCAGCATTGAAATTGAATTTTTTGCTTCTGATCCCGTGATTATTTGTGTTTTTTTGAATATTGCTAAGAGATGGTGCAACTAGACCTACTTTCTTCAAAATTTTCACTATGACATTTCCCGCCATGAATTGAAATCAAAATCATTTGTACTTTCTGTAATTTTGCTTTCATCAGTATTATTGTTGGATGTAATTATTTAAGTTTTATGATAAATGTGATTTTTACGCTGTGTTGCCCAAGACTGTAAAGCTGTTTTAACGATAAGGTAAGAGAATTATTTTCAAAAATATTTTTTACCTAATTTTAATAACTATTTTATGCTAGATATCTATCTTAAACACCTAAAAGCAAAAGGATTGAATTAAAAAATCCCATTGTATTTTTTTTAAAAATAAAGCTTGGATGCATTACAGGCAAAACTGGAGATCAGTGGACGGGATATGACAAATTTTAAAAACCTTTTGCTGACAAAAATATTTTACATTTTCGAATTTAAGATTGACCATGTATTAAATTTCCGCAATGAAAAAAATACTTTCTGTGGTACGGAAATTGGAAAAGGAAAAACCCGACGGGAGAAAATTTTAAACCGCTCATAAGCACTATTCATTAGTATTTTTTTTAGTCAACACAATTAGAGAAAAATAATTTAAAATAATTCATTAAATCAATACTCTAATTATTATTATTTTATAAGCGTCGTGGAGCAGCCGATCCAATTTCGGATTTGCGACTATTGATGTTCAACTCCGTAGCCTTGTAATTTTGAACCCAATCTAGAAGACAAGGGAACTCCTGGGTTAAGTGATGAGCGAAATTCGCCTTCGTGGAGGACTTTTCGATGGAGCTAATCCGCATTTGCGTTACTGTAGAAGAAAAACACGAAAACCTCTCACGGTTATCCTGACGTCAAGGGCCCTCTAAACAATGATCCCGTCTACAGCTGAAGATATTTTACGTCAGCACTGTGGTCGTTGCGAATTGGATGCTGAAATCTTATCGATCAGTCATCGCTGGGATTCGAACCCGGTTCACGTCATTGGAAAGCGTCCTTAGCCACTATTATTATTTTATTTTATAACCGTCGTTGAACAGCCGACCCAATTTCATGGGTTTACGACTACTTACGTTTAACTCCGTAGGCTTGTAATTTTGAACCAATCCAGAAGACAAGGAAACTCCTGGATCAGTACCCCCAGAGGTATTGATTTGTTGTGGGAACATGGAGGACTTTGAGACTCGACAGATTTAACGTGCATCAGTCACCATTTACTACACGGGGAGTCTTCGGCCGGCGAGGATCGAACCCACGACCTCTTGGATATGGGCCCAGCGCCCTACCGACCAGGCTATCCCGGCCCCCACTATTATTATTGTATTATCTTTGAATATTAAGATTCGAAAATTTCGATGAAAGAAGAAATTGATTGGATTTACTTTATATAAGGCACTCCGGTGGCGCAGTCAGTTAGGGCGTCGTTTATACCGTTGGTTGAAGAAAGAACTTCTAATGTATAAATAAACGCAATCAAGATTCTTTTTAGCATTCTTTGCATTTATCTTATCATTTTCTTGCGAAACAGTGTTAAGGTGCATTAGTAAAATGAATTTATTAAAATATTATAATCAGCGAAGTATGTTTACAATCGAAATATGCTATAACTATATAGCAAATAATGCTTTTTTTTCTAAAATAAATAGCTTCATTGATTTTAATTTTCTAAATTAACTTTTCGATTTATTGTAAAAGTTACAATGGAAAATATAAAAAGAAAACGCATTGAAAAATACATCTTCAGTATATATTTCAGGATAATAGCTTCTTCATGAAATTTTTTCTGTTTTTAATAAGTGTAGGATTTAAAAAGAAATTATTTTCCAATATATTTTATTCTAATTAATTGGTTCGTGTCATGAATGCGCGTAAAATAAAATTTCCGGTTTACTTTAGCGATTGAAACATTTTTTATTGAGTAAAAATGTAACTAATATAGTTAAATCGAAAATTTTCTACTAGGCACTCGTTAGGAAAGTGAAACTTGAAGAATCACGGAAAATCTTGCGAAATTTGTGAGTTATATAGTTTCACGATTTTCCGTAAAGTATATGCTTTGACATTTAACTAAAGTCAATTTTTAATAAAATTCATAATCTAATTTCTTTAAATGATATTAAGCATTTTTCTCTTACTAGAATAGAAGCTATTTATAAAATTAAATAAATATTAAAAGAAAAATACTTAAGGATATTATGCCTATGTTTCCATTTCCTTAAAAAAAAGTTGGAGTCCTCAAATTGTTTTTTAGAAATATGCTTGTAACAGTAAACTTTATAAAGTAACAGAAATTCAACATTAAAAAATTTATAATCGTTTGCGAGGATGTTTCATGTTCAAAAACGCATTAAATCGTTAGAATAAGCGAGGATGGAAAAGCAAAACTTGCCTCATATACGTTTATTGCTTAACTGGAAACAGATAAGAAACTGTCAAGAAAGTTGAGCATGTATTAGCTAAATAAGTCCAACTATGCTACTGAAATTATCAAATGGAAAAAGCGATCAAAAGTTTATCGCAAAAAAACAATAAAAAAATCAACAAACTATTTGTTTTAGAAATATTCAATTAGTTGAGAAAATCTATTTGAAAATTTCGACAAAATGTTTAAAAGTTGAACTATATAAAATTTCCTATAGATTTTACTCAAATAGTATAAAATTCAGAAAAACCTCCAGAATTATCAAAAATTTGATTGTTGGTCGACTCTAGTCATGAGATTACGTAACATGAAAAAATTACAAGAATGAAATATTCTTTACTTCTCTAAGTATACTCTATAAAAAAAAACTCTCACTTCTGATGATTCAGTAGTTTTTGAGTATTATATTGTTAATTTTGAGAATCATTTCGTCACAAAATGACTTGATTATGAACTATCAAATATATGAAGGAAATGTTTCCCCAATCCAAAAGCTTATCGTTGTGCATAGGAGGCAATTGTTAACTAGAAAGATGAAAGTAGAATAAGGACAAGACAATCGAAAATAAAACAACAAATTAAGCCTATAGTCATTTCATCACTTTGACAATATTTTCTCTCGGAACATATACAAGGAAACGGTTTAGACAAAAACGAAGAAAGTTTCGTGATATCTGAATAACCATTTTTTACAGTGTATATACTCTCTAGAAAATTAAATACGATACAGACGAAAATGGAAGCAGATAGCGTGTCAGGATTTTCAAGGAATACTCAAAAAATTTTTACTGCTATTATTGTTAAAGAATGGAGAGTCTTATTTTTAATTTTTAGCGTGTTCGGATTAAATCCGATTAAGAACTGCAGCATGAATTTTTTATGGAGAAATTTACACAAATTCTGTCAAAATTTACTTTTTCTTTTGTGGGTGACAATAACGTTATATTTTATTTTGGTTATCTTTTTTATTCACGTTATAAATGAGAAATTGTCTTTAAAGTATATCGCCTTGTTTCACACGTTAAAATGGACGATAATAATTGTTTTGAGTTTTTCTTCACGAACAGCGCTTAAAAAACTTTTTAATTTAGTTGGAAGAAATTATCAAATAACTAATACAAGTTTCAATACAAATCAATCATATACCTTTAGATGTTTATCTATTTTGGTATTGCTTCATTTTATAATAGTCATTTATAGATCATTTTTTGATAGCAGTGCATTGAAATTAGTTTCTGATTCAGCATTCAGAATTTTACCCGATGCAATATTGTTTGCTAATAACATTAAATCATTTCTCGTTTTTAGAAAAGTGACATTTACAACAGCTCATATTTTCTTTAAAATAATACCTTATGCAGCTGCCAGTATTACTTATATAATACTAATGGAAAATTTTCGTTTAATATGTCGTATGAATCAATCATTATTGTCAAGAATCAAATTTGGTAAATCCCTAAAATCATTTCAGCATATCATGAATGAGTATTCTAAATTTACTTTTAGAATTAAAAAAATTAACAAATCACTGTACCCTCTACTAATTCTTTTATTAGCATATCAATTATTCAGTCTATGCTATGCTTTAAAAGTGATTATAAATCTAAATTCGAATATTTTAAGGAACATATCATATGTATTATCCTTTATCATTTCTGGAACTGAGTTCATTATTCTAATTAATGCTGCTGCTAAGATAGATGATGCAATTTCTAAAACCGAAAAAGTGGTCATATCAAAAATAGAAAATGATGATGGGTTCTTGGTCAAACCAGACGAATTATTGATGTATCTTTACATTAATGCTGTATTCAAAAGCTTAAGACATGATGTGGCCGTTGCACCATTTGATACGTTCAAAATAGATAAAAAGTTGGTCTTAGCATTTGCAGGCCTTATTGTTAGCTATGAAATCATTATATTACAATTTTCAGATTGAAGTAAAATGCCATAGTTATTAAAAATGAGTGCTGAAAATTCTGGGAGTATATTTTTGTTACTATTTATAATATACACAGGAATCTAAACTAGTAGACTAGAAATTTGTAACTTTCAGCAACAAGCTAAATGATTGAAACTAAAGAATTATTGCGGCAGCACAATAAGTGTTCTCAATTACAGTAAGCTATCCACTACTTTTATAAGAATTATACAATTAACATGATTAACATAAACTGAATTATAACATAAAAAACAACATTTTAAATATGAAATAATTTATAAATAAATTTAATTCATTAATCATTACAGTGTTAAATATTTTATTGCTTTTAAGGAGAATCTAAAATATTAAGCTTATTGAACCAATAAAGATAATTTTCTTTTCAGTTATTGCTGTTAAATAAATTTAATTCCTTTTCGTTACAACAAGAAATATTTAATTACTTTTAAAGAATTCTGCAATATTCAGTTTTTTGAACTAATTAAAATATTTTTCTTCTCAGTAATTGTTCTTAAATAAATTTAATTCATTATTCTTCACAACATGTAATACTTCATTTTCTTTAAAGAAGTTTGCAATATTCAGCTTATAGAATCAATTAAAAATTTTTTCTTCTCATTTATTTTGATTAAATAAATTTTATTCTTTATACCTTATAACATGAAATATTTTATTGCTGTTTAGGAAATGTGCAATATTCAGTTTATTTAACCAATTTAAATACATTTCTTCTCATTTATTTCAAACTTGTTTCATGTTCGTCAGTATAAAATCAAGTGAAATAATTGAATTTGGTAACCAGTACAATTGAATCTCATGTTTCCAGCTAAGTTTTCATCAAGAAAGCGATGCTTAAGAAATCCTTAAAGATGTGTGACCTTAATTGTGATTAGATGTGATGATCCTTAAATACCTGCAAAATATGTTGTGTTACATAATTTCATGGAATATATCAAGTAAAAACTTTATTTGATTTTAACAGGTTGTTGAATTTTGTCACTTTCTATTGAAATACTTTTATGTACATCACAACGAGTACCTTTTCGTAAATTGAGGTATAAAGTATAACTGAATTTTCATATGAATATCGCAGTCTTTGGATTATAAAGAATCCTCCTTCTTAGGATTATTTTCATTCACTAAAGATGAAAATTTAGAAAAATATGAAGCAGATGCTTACAAAACATCATAACTATCAGTTATTCAAACGAATCAAACAAACCAACTAGTTAACTTCTTTTTTTTTATCTCAGATGAAATCGTTAGTTTTTCATCAGTTATATAGTGAAAATATGCTCATGAGGTTAAGAATGGCCTTGTATAAAGTAACAGTCATCTCACATCTTTTACATCATTGATGCTCCTGCAGAACTTAAGACCCTCATATTTCCGAACCAATAAATATTTTGGTTTATTTTAAGCGGTTCACTTTTCTCAGTCCAATTTAGTTTATATTGCAGAAAGTTGAAATAGATGACTCTGTACACGGAGAAAAAATTGTTGGTAAAATTACCATACTTTTTGGAAATGACATTTCCAAAACAAATACATAATTCTGGTTATAAAAACCGAAATATAAGGTATATAAACCATTCTTCATTTGGTAATTTTCATTCATATGGTAACGGTTTACTGTAAATTTTGGTTCTCAAAATTATATTTCTTATTACCACACATTTAGTAAAAAATACGAAATTGAACAGTAAATTTAACCAAACCTTTTTTTAATGCTATGCTCCTAGATATCACTATAAATTGACCAAATTTTACCACATTTACCAATTTTTTTCACATATTATAAAGACATATTTGATTGTGAATTTTACCAAAATCATTACCAAAGCGCTTTGGAAAGAATTGCCGAGCTTTTCGGTTTTGGCACAGTACAGGAAACAAGGTAAATTGTCCTATATTCTGGCAATTTTGTCCACACTTTTTTTTCTCAGTATCATTAGTATGTATAAGACTGTATATTTAAAATATTCTTTTGCTATAAAAATTTCATATTGTTTGGTACAGTTTATCTTTTCTTAATGTAAACCATACTAATGAATATATCATATCTACCCTGATTTCTACAAGTAAAAATTAACTTTTATATCAAATTGTTTAACGATATATATTTTTTTAAAAAAAGTGCTGTTCCATATAATAGTATTTTGCACAAATATGTTGTAATATAATAATATTTTGCAAAACACATTTTTACCCTTAAAATATTCTACCGTATTTTTGACTGTAATAATTATTTAATTAGAGTGATTCAGTGATTGCACAGTAATTTTTACTGTAAAAATTACGGTATATCAGATTTTTTTAATCCGTGACATGTTCAGTTAATAATATTAAAAATATGCGGTAAAAAGTTGGGCAATATGAGTGCCGATGCGTTTTATAAAAATTTGAACCAGATCGGATTTTTTTAAGTGTATCAAAAATTTGTAAGTAATCAATTGAACCAATTTGCGATAGAATTTATTAATAACGCATCGAAATTGAAATAAATTGTACTTCATAATAATTAATTGTAATAATAAACCGTCTTTTTAAAAGCATACAAAAGTCGAAAACAACTCTAGAATTCAACTTAAATTTGATTCTGGATTAAACTTTTTTGTAAAATCACTTAACGTGTTAAAAAGTTTAAGAAGAAATGTATTTTTGCCATTCTATATACATATCCTCAGATCAAAATGAATGCAGAGAATTTGAAAATATTTTTAAGCAATACTCACAGAGAGTTAGGTGCTATATTTGTTCATGAATGAAATTTTTTTTTCCATTCATATCGAATACGTAAAGGATTAATTAATGTATTTGGTACAAGATTCCATAAAGATTATTATATTAGTCATAAATTACTGAATTCGGTCAAAACTTATTATTCATTTTGTTGGGGATAATATCGTCAGGTAATATATCATATAATACTTTTTTTTGTTTGTTTGTTCATTCGATAAAAGTGAAATTGTCTGTAACATTCATCGCCTTATTTCACATTCCAGAATAGGCAACAACAATTGTTGCAATAAAGGAAGCGAAGGAAATAAAAATAAAAATATGACCACCGATGCCGACGTCTTCAGGGGGTACCGGAACTGGTTTTCAAAGAAGTTTTGTCGATTTAGAATTAAATTTTTTCGCATTCTTTTAGTATTAACAATAATTGTTTTCACTTTTAATTTGCGTACGGTGTTTACAAAACTTGTTTATTTAGTGGGAAGAAATCATTAAACAACAAATACAAGTGTTAACACAAATCATTTAAATATATATTGATATTTATCTATTTTGCTGTTGCTCTAATTTACAACAAACATTTACCGATCATCTTCGGATAGAGTGGCATTAAAATTTGCTTTTCTCTTAGTGCACCCTAAAAAAATTCAAGAATCAAATTACGGTAAGAAGTACTTGCGCTTTGGGGTCTTCTTACCATGAAATCCATTTTCGCCAGAGCATATTACGGAACAAAACATCTGATGTATAGAAATGTTTACAATGATAATTACAGTAAAATCACTCAATTAGTCTAATTAAATAAATATTACTATAAAAATTATGGTACAACATTTAATATTAACAGAATTTTATGGATGATGCACTCAAAATCTCTGTACTTTGTAATTCAATTTTTTGCAGTGCATTTGAATTTCTATCCTAAGAAATATTGTTTGTTAATAATATTAAGAAATTTCTAATTTTCAGAAAAGTAATATTTATAACAGTTGCTATTTTTTTAATACAATTCCTTTTCCATTGTCTTAATTTACAAATCACTCACGGAAAACTTATGTTTAAAATGTTGATTGAGTCAAAAACTTGGTGCAACTTGAGTGCAGCAAGATGTGCATCACCTAACATATTTAAATATATTATCAATATGTATTCTAAAGTTCCTTAACACAGCTCTCTATTCTCTACTGGCTATTGTAATAGCATTTAAACTTGTAAGTGTACGTTTTTCTGTAAAAGAGATTATACATCTAAATTCTAATATTCTAAAACCATAGTGTTATCTATTTAACTGAATTTATTATTCTAGCCAATACAGCTGTTGAGAGAGAAGATACAATTTTCAAAGCCGAAAAAACGCTCGTATCCAGAATACAAAGAGATAACGAGTTTCTGGTCAACCGAAACGAATCCATCATCTATGTATACATAAATTCTTTATTCAAATGTCAAAGACATGATGTAGCTACGGCACCATTTGATGTCTTCAAAATGGATAAGAAGTATAGTTCGGCGTTTGTTGGCTTGATTCATAGTTATGAAATCATTATTTTACAGTTCTCTTATTAAAATAAAGTACTGTTAAAAAACGTACTGTTCCATATAATAACATTTTGCACAAATATGTTGTTATATAATAATATTTTGCAAAACACATTTTTATCCTTAAAATATTCTAACGTATTTTTTACCGTAATAATTATTTAATTGGAGTGATTCAGTGATTTTACAGTTTTTTTTACTGTAAAAATTATGGTATATCAGATTTTTTTAGTCCGTGACATGTTCCGTTAATAATATAAAAAATATACGGTGAAAACGTCGCCTGAACGCCGGTGAGTTTTATAAAAATTTGCAACGGATCGGATTTTTTTAAGTGTATTTAAGATTTTTAACTAATCAATTGAACCAATTTGTGATAGAATTTATAAGTGACACATCGAAATTGAAATAAATCGTACTTCATAATAATTAATCGTATTAATAAACCGTCTTATAAAAATCATAAAAAAATCGAAAACAACCCTAGAAATAAAATAGGGATTTCAAGTATTAAACAAGAGTGACGAAAATTGTGCTAGTATTTTTCTGTCGTCCAAAGTATATGCAAAGGAAAAAATAATTATTTCTAGTGGCAAGCTAACCAACGAAACGATTAAGAGTGAAAAATAGTTGCGTAAGCACAATTTGTGTCCTCTATTGGAATAAATTATCCCACCAATTTTAAAATAGTTGGAAGTATATATTTCCCATAATTCAATTGAAATAAATGATGTACGCCAAAAATGCAAAAAATTAAAACGGGTCGAAAAAAATTAATTATTGAAAAATACAATTAAATACTATTATTGAACCGACGACCGGAATGTGTAGGGGTCAGGGAACTGACCTTGCTTCAGTAAAGTTCTGGGTTCGAATCCCGGACAAGGCAAGAATGTTCTTTCAAACTCTGTACTATCTATCCTTACCGTAGGAGCAACGTTGGCCCACCTAATATGATGACCCTGAAAGAGTGGCCAACAAATCTGCCCTAATACGCCTGAATCGACGAAAGTCAACCCAGGTGGTCATTGGAAAAAAAAGTTCATTCAACCAGATAAAGAATTTTTTCTTAATCAAATAACATATTAATTTTTACAAATTAATATTACAATTGATTTTAATTTTCTCTTTGAAATGTGTTATAATAATGAAATGATATAATAATTATAGGAAAGGATCAATAAGTCTGATTGAAGCACATTCAAAACTCAAATATGACACAATGGAAATATAGATAATAATCGATATAGAAAATGTTGAAAAATAATCGATATTGAAAATGAAATCTCTATATCGATTTTTCCTGATTTGAAAAAGATAAAAGGTTACTTATCTTTTGGAATCAATATTTATTTCTGCTATGATAAATTAATGTGATTTTCATATATCTGATATATTTTATCGATTCTAAACTATATGAGGCATAATCAAATCTCAAGTTAATTATTGCGATAATTAGAAATTTTGATAATCTTTTAAAAAAAAGTGATGTGATGTAAGAACAGGAAGGTAGATAAATGGTGATTAAATTAAATATTTCTAACAATTTGCCCTTATTTTCAATTGATTTTATTTCTAATTTGTTTGTGAATTTAAAAAAAGAAAAGTTTGGTCAAGACTACCAGAATAAGGTAAAATGTACCGTGTTTCTGGCTCTATGGGAGTATGAAAGGGATAGGCAACTTTTACCGGATAATAGGATTCAGGATAAGTCTGAGCAAAACTACTGTTTTTCGATCCAAGCAGGTTTTTTTAAAAATTTAATCCCTAATAACAAAATGTTTTAAATTTTTAAATATTTTTTTTCGTTTCAGTTATATTTCGTCTAAATCATCGATAGCAAATTATTTATTATTAAATAAAACCTTCAACTTTTATCGAATTTGAATACGTTAATAAAGCAAACCATTTTATATATAAAGCTTAAACTAAATCTACAGATTAAACAGTTGATTTAAAAGCTATAAGCTAAAAACTCATAATTTTAGTATTTTCATGGTATGCGTGAAAAAGTGTTAACATAGCCCTTTTACACTTTTACTACTGTAATGTTAAAAAAGCAGTATATCTTGTTACTAAAATTAGAATATTTAGTGCCTTTTAAAAAGTACTATTGGTGTTAATAACAATAAGACGGTTTTTTATGTCTCTTCCTAATAAGTAAGTACCGTCTCTTAATTAATTAGCGTTTAGAATTTTTTTTTTCAATTTGTGACCAATACCAGAAATATTTAAACATCGTTAGCGTCAATAACCATATGGTAGTTTTTTAAGCCTTTTATAAATGAATGGCTTTTATAAGTCCTTTGTTCCATTAATTTAGATTTTTAGTACAAACTATTTTCTTATTTCAATCTGTACCTATTTCAATCTGTATCTATTACAGAAAATAATTATTCCTGAAAATAATTACCAACGAAACTGATATTCTTAGATGTTTTTATTTTATTTTTGTGAACTAATATCAGGACTTATTTGGAAGTCAAAGAAAAGATCGTCAAACTATTATTGACTCCAAGTGATGCCTAATTAAATCTAATAATAGATGCTATTGGTATTGCCAATGGTATTTAATAACACGTTTATTATTATCGGCAATAATATACGTAGGTCGCATATTTTGATTGGATCCTTTCATCTTCCTCCGAAACGGATAAGTACCCAAATATTACCATACTACTCACTCAAAACGCCTTTTATGCATTTTTTGTTATTTGTTGTATGTTCCAGTGCGGCTGTTAATTATTAGATTTAACAAAATACACTCTATAACAAAAAAATCGAAGCATCAAGAAGGAGTAGTCCGATTAAAACGAAAATTGGTGGATAGGAGGACAATGTACAGAATAGTAAATGATAAAAATTTCAGAAAAATTGAATAATTTATTGTAGAGTTACAGTAACAAGTTCAATAAGGTGTTGACCCGCCTCAAGCCTGGATACAAGCTGCCACACGGCGTGGCATAGAACGATAGAGCTCCCGGATGGTCTCTTGAGGTATTTCCTGCCAAATTCGATCTAATTGTCGAACGAGGTCATCAACATTCCGTGCCAGATGCAATAGCCTTCCCATCATATCCCAGACATGCTCGATGGGAGAGAGATCTGGTGATCTGGCAGGCCAAGGAAGAGTTCGACAAACTTGCAGACAGTTCATAGAAACACGTGCCGTATGTGGTCTGGCATTGCCCTGCTGAAAAACCAGCCCAGGGCGCTGCAAAAGGAACGGTAGCAAAACATGTCTTAGGATGTCGTCGACGTACCGCTGTGCAGTAAGTGTACCTCTAATGACGACCAAAGGGGTCCGGCTGTCAAAGGAAATGGCACCCCAGACCATAATGCCTTGTTGAGGGCCGGTGTGACGTGCAATAGTGAAGACAGGATCCCCCCTCTGCCCTGTGCGTCTCCAAACACATCTTCGATGATCGTCAGGACACAGTTGGAAGCGGGATTCGTCGCTATAGATGAGATTTGTCGCTAAAGACTATCGTCCCCAGTCGGAATCATTCCAGCCTGATCGAGCGTCGATTTTGCGCGTCTTGGTGCGTTCTCGGTGCGTCGATTTTTTTTGTTATAGAATGTATAAGTTAGAAGTTCAACTCAGCAAAAGATAGTTCAATACATTTAGTCTCATTTAACCTAAGATATTCAACATTTTTCCAACTACATTTTCTTCATAGCTTAATAGATAACTTCAGTGATGTCATTATGGGCGTTGCACATTTCATAGCTTTTAAATTTCTTTAATTTCATAAATTTAAATTTTTCAATTATTCTTAATTCTATTCTAATTAAAATATACTAATTACTTAATTTTTATCCTATTTTATAAATATAAATACTTCTAATCTTCTCTTAATCTATGTAACAGCTAACTTTTTACCCAATATAAGTGTATAGCTTCTCAATTCGGTGTCACAACAAAATGAATATCGAAATCTATTTTTTTATCCTTATTTCTGCTTATTAACTGCTTTATTCTTTTACCACAAAAATGTTTCGGTTAAGGGTTATATTAAATTCTTACGGTCTTTTTGGTAATTAATTTGTAGCCGGATTATTTAAATTTTAATGTTAAGGTTGTTTTTCGAAGGCTTCATCTTCATATGAAGTGGAACTATTTTCAGAAAATGCTGTGAGTTTGCAACAGTTAGTCATGACTGTTAAAACCAGTTAAGTCTCAAAATAAGCACAGAAAGCTATCGCTATCTATGTTTATTTTGAAAGTGGCGCAAAACGTCAATATGGGGGAAAAGCCACAATTTTGTAGAAATAAAAACTTGTGTGATATAAATTTGTAATATTTAAAAACTTACTTCAGTGCTACATTTTTTGGGCTCATTAAAATTTACGGAAATTAGGAAAAAGGCAGTGATCTCGATAATTTTCTTCTAGTTGGAAAAATATCGCCAAATTGGGAATTTTTAAAAAAAATTAATATCTTTTAAAATGTTGAAGTTATTTGTCCGTTTTAAAGCCCAAGAAATTCTTTGCAGCAAGGTGATGTATATAGTTTAAAATCACCGT
Source organism: Parasteatoda tepidariorum (assembly GCF_043381705.1). Taxonomy (NCBI): domain Eukaryota; kingdom Metazoa; phylum Arthropoda; class Arachnida; order Araneae; family Theridiidae; genus Parasteatoda; species Parasteatoda tepidariorum. Next base: position 34,971,957 of record NC_092213.1, on the reverse strand, counting down.
TTTTTTCAAATGCAGGGTACTTAAAGTGTCGCTTTTTTATTTTCCTTGGCGACAGAGCTTCGCAAAACCATGTTAATGACGCTAAGTTGGCCTTAATTTCGCTATATTATTGACCGATAACTAGCCAATTTTTAAATCTCTTTCCCATTTTCCTAACCATCCGTAAACAAGTACTGATAAGTTAAGTTTGTTGATGTGAAAACTGGGGGGCTGTTAGTCATCTCATGCCCCCTCAGTCAAGCAATTGGATACTTTTTTTCGAGAAAAAAAATCAGTATCATTTTAATTCTACATTTGTTTTCGCTTCGAAAATTGTCGCAATAAAAGCTTTATCTAATTCAAAAAATATATTGGCTACAGAAAAGTATCTGTTAGAATGACACCATGCTAAAGAACTTTTCATTGCAACTTGCTAAATAAAATAATGAATTTTATTTTTGCTCATTTTCACTATAAAATGAAGACATGCTTATTTTACGAAGAACTATCGTCAATGGTATAACATCTTCAACTTTATAGAATTAGTTCTTGTTGATTTTTTATAATCAATGCTTGCAGAGACACGTTTTAAAAGCGTAAGTATCAAAGTTAGAAACAAGTGTTTCCATATGATTTTTAAATCAAGAATACGGTGCTCTATTTTTAAATCAAGAATACGGTGACGACATCACTATATGTAGCGAAATTATTAACATCGATTTTACTTGTGACAACCTAACACGGGAATCCAAAGATGAATAATTCCTATAAACTTGCGATGAAACTAATTTATAAGTAATTATTGCTGCAAGCTAGTAAAAAACTCAGATTACAAAATATCTGATATAGATAATTCTCTTACGTGGCTCCCAAATTTTGGCTGTATTTCTTTTTCTCCGGTGGCAACGTTTGCTTTGTTTTGTTTACGTCACTATTTCTCTTACATGGCGACAAAAAAAGCCTCATTACAACTCCCCGAATGGCAACGCTAGAAAATCGACCAATGATTGCCGCTAAAAATGTCACACGCCAAATCTAGCTGAGGTGGCTCAACATATAGCGCTTTTAGAAACGGAAACTGAAATAACCAGAGAGCATCATCTGCGGCAATCTCATACTATTAAGCTAGGCAGAAGTGAGTAGTCTTTGTCGATAAATCTCTATTTTAGTATTTTGTCGAAAGCGCTTTTTTTCACGAATTTATATATTACGAATTTATTTGACGATTTTTGATTTACATCACGAATTATACTATAGCA
>NC_092213.1:34960856-34970151 GCF_043381705.1 Parasteatoda tepidariorum | reverse complement strand
ACTTACGCGTACCGGAATCTTTCAAGAATGATTTATAATATTTTCGTAATAAGATTGCCAGATTACAATATATGAAAACAGAAGCATAAATAAAGTGATATCTTATGGCACGTTCTTACTGCAAAACTGAAGCGCGTCTAATTTGTTAGTTACCTTGGGTGGGCCCGAAAATGGATGCGCGCAAGGTAATAATATAATACAGGATAATTTAAAGATTGTAATTAAAAAGTTTGATAATTAAAAAAATTATTTAAAAAAAAAACAGGATTTACTCGTTTTGAATTGATTTTTAGCAGGAGTCAAATTATTATTGCTGCTGAAATCCAAAAATTAGGCTCAAAGAGCAATGCCCTAAACACACGAAATTAGAAGACGAACTAAAAACGGAAACAAAAAGAAAACGAAAGTAAGCTAATAGTAGATAATATTAAGCGCTAAAGCTGCTTTAAATATGATCACTATAACATAGCACAATAAAAACAAAGAGAAAAACGAAAATAATTAATAAGTTTTATTATATAAGTTTTCGGGCCCACCCAAGGTAACTAACAAATTAGACGCGCTTCAGTATTGCAGTAAGAACGTGCCATAAGATATCACTTTATTTATGCTTCTGTTTTCATATTCTGTAATCTGGCAATCTTATTACGAAAATATTTTAAATCAATCTTGAAAGATTCCGGTAAGCGTAAGTTCATTTTATTCGCTCCTCACAAATGTAGATTTCCTTTCGTGTACTGTTCTCTAATCTCTTTACATTTTATTTTCTGTTTTTTGCTTGATATATTTGTTTATATTTTTTACTTAATGTGTTCTAATTTCGTTTCAATTTAATTAATTGATATATTTTGCTTTGGCTATATTAATACAATATTAGAAAGCACTCCTTTTTGCGGATATAATCGTGTGGGCTGATGAAGAGATTATATCTTTTCCTTGTTTTGTTTTCCGGATTTGTAATTTTTTTTTTTAGATTTCAAAAATTTTGTTTTTTTAAATACTTTTGAAAAATTATTTTTACTGATTTTCTTCTCTTGTCATTATTTTTTATTAACGCTTAAATTATCAGTAAAAATAAAATAACGAAAATTATTTGCGTAAAAAATTTTAATACATTTTAATCTCCTTAAGCATACTATTATAGAGTAGTTCTGCATTTTTTATTTTAATTAAAAGAAGGCCAAAATAATTAAAATTTAATATAAAATTAATCTTGATAAAATTTTTGTACAACTAACAATCTATTGCCATGGCATATTTTTCTTCCTTTTATTTATTTAAAAACCATGAATAGAACTTGTTTTTGTTCAATGCCTTAACCAAGTAATTCTGAGCCTGACCTGCAAGACAAGAAATCTTTTAGATCAAGTATAAGACAAAGTAGTCCTCTTTGAGAACTTTTTGGATAAAACTATCCAACCTTTAAGTTCTTTTCTGAATTCTTTTATTATCTTGTTCAAGCTTGTTCCTCTTTCCCTATTGGTTAAACCACTTTTTATTATTACAACGTCCAGTTACGTTGACCCGTCATGGAGTATGAGGAAAGTTCTAGTTTATAAAACCTGAACTATTGCATATCTATCTTTGTGCTAGTTCTCGTTCTTTTGTTTCATTCATAAATGTCTTTAAATTTTTTTTGCAGAAAAGCACATCCTCAACTCTCATTACTTTCCAAACTCAATTAGAGTAATTATTTCAATCTTAAAGAAAAAAAATGTTTCTATTCATAACAAATAATCCAAACTACAATCGGAAATCATAAGTCGGGACACAGTAAAAAATTCCGGATCAAATTACCGGATCAATAAAGTACCTGCATTTTGAGTATATTATTCGTAAAATCTAATTTTAATGTAAAATATTATACCGTATTTTTTTCTGTAGTAGTTATTTAATTAAATTAGTTCAGTGATCTAACAATATTTGTTACAGTGCAAATTACGGTAGATCAGACTTTTTGTTCGGTAACATGTTCCGGTAAAAATGGTTTGCGCAGGATTGTACCCTGAGTGGAGGTACTTTTTATCGTAATTTGATCCAATTTATTTTTTACAGTGCAGAGGGAAGAATGTTCACCTTTTAGTGAAGCTAACCATGCTCGAATCCCAGCTTGCATCTATCACAGTGCTGAGGTGAAATATTTCAAGTAAGAGATGGATAATTGTTTAGAATTTCCTTAACAACAGTCTAACCGTGGGATGTTCCCTTGGTTTACCATCATATGTTCGGCAAATAAGTGCTATGCAAGTGATATTTAAATTAAAAAGTCCTCTACAAAAGCAAACGTGCTCCAAGGCTTCATCTGAAAAATTCCTTGTTTTGGTTGGTCTTAAAATTACAATGCCATGAAGCTGATGGCCATAAATTCGAAAAATATTGACTTATCAATGGTGGTGACAGATTAAAAAAGTTAGAGAGATTAAAAAAAAACTATAGTATTTATTTAAAAATAATACTTTTTTATGAATTATAATAAAAAAACTAATTTAATCGTTTTTCTTAGTAAAGATTATAATATTCATTAAACACTAATTTTAATGATTTCTAAAAAAAATGATTTCTGAAAAACGAATTACTCATTATGAAATAGAATACTTCCGCTTAACTTTTTTGGTAAAAGATTTTTTGCTCAATCAACTTGATTAAAATTTCCGCTGACAAGCAAAGAAAATGGAGAAATATGCAAATCAACAAAGCTAGCTCTCAATGAGGAAAAGTACATTATCTTGAATCTCAGTTGCAAAAATGCTAATGAAAGCCTCTCTTCATTATTCCCTCTACTCTAGAATGATAGGCACATTTTTCGAATGTTGTTATCTCTTTGAAATAAAACGCATTTACCAAATGAAATTGTGAAGATGGAAGAAAAATGAGAGAAAAACTTTTTTAACTTCTTCCAGTTCCTTTGTTTGGAGAGGCTTTGTTTTTAAACTTGTAATGCATCTTTTGCTGTGTTTTGCATTTGTTAAATCTGCGTCTATTTCGTATGTTTTTAAAGAGCACTTAAATAAGAGAATATAACTTGTGTTTGAAGTAGTACATGTATGTAAAGTAGTGTCTGTTTATATTGTGTTTAATTCAGGTACCTTAAAAATAGAGTTTAAAAAGATAAAGAAAAGAAAAACTTGAAGGCCTTCGCTTTTTTTCTACATAGCAAAGTTCAAGTTGTACTCTAAGCTCGACTAACAATTTAAGTAAAGTACATAACAATTCTAAAACTATCTTACTTTTTTTATTCTAGCTTCACAAGTGTATTTGTGTGACTCTATTTATGTAACTTTCAAAAAAAAACTTTTTGTGTTTCTTATTATTGGGATCTGCTCTTTTTGGCACTTTCTTTCACAAAACTGCAAATTTTAAAAACAAAACAAAATTTTTTAAAACCTCTTCTCCAATAAATCTTAATTTCAGTAGATATATGTTGCTGTACTCAATTTCGTGTAAAGGCCATGAAGCCAAATTCTCCAATAGGGGAACATTCCTAGGTTGTAATTTATGCTGCTCACAGCCTATTGATAATATACTAAAGTGATACACTGATAATACACTATATACCAGAAAATAACTTTGACCACGATAACGATTTCACTAAGAGTATGAAAATATCGTGATCATTGTTAATAGCACGCCAAAAGATAATACCTCGGATATTATAAGGAACGATAATTATTGCATACAAATGTCGTGAATGTCAATAAATTTATTGTCGATTATTTGGATTACGAAACTATGGAGCAGTATAAAAATAATATAACTAACTTAAATTGAAATATAATGCAATGTTTTTTCAGATATTGATGTTTCTGCAGTACATCACGATGTTAAAATTCGTTCTAATAAGTTATAGATACTAATGAAAACATCAACAACTCCGAAAATCAATCGAAAACACATGATCCTTATAAACTATGAGTATTAATATTCATTTCATTATTATTATATATATTTATCTGCATATATGTAATAATATATAGCACAAAAAAAGATAAAAGGAAAATATAAATAAGTTTTATTTACTGAGCATAAGTTGCAAGTATATAGAACTAAAAAAATAGTTAAAAATATAGACTAAACATGGAAAATAAAATAACAAAGCTTAGTGAAAATGGAAGAAAAATATTATTGAAATGAAATATTTATTAAAAAATAATAAAAATTAATTTTATTAATGGAAAAATATAAAAATTGAGAGAAAAAAGTAATGAAAAGATATAATTACGATATAATTAAATAAGTTAAGATATAATTAAATGGGAAGATTACTATCAGCAAATAAGAGTGCTTTCTTATATTGCATTAATATAACCAAAATATATCAACACAATAGTGTAAGGAGCACTAAAAAAAATGGAAACGAAAATAGAACATATAAAGTTAAAAAAAATGTACTATATATAAAACATATCGAGCAAAAAACAGAAAATAAAATATAAGAAAAATTTAGAACAAAACACAAAACGTAGTCTATAAAGTGCGTTGCGAATTCAAAAAAAAAAAATACATGCATCGGAATGTTTCAAGAATGATTAAAAATATTTTCGTAGTTAGCTTGCCAGTTTACAAAATATGAGAACAGAAGCTCAATTAGAGGTTAGAAGCGTTAAGGGAAGGATCCAGCACAGCGGGCAGTACAAAAACACTTTTGATTTGTTAGTTACCTTGGATTGATCTAAAGCTGGATGTGCGCAAAGTAATAATATTGTACAGGATAATTTAAAGTTTATAATTAATAAAGTTGATATTTAATTAGACGAATTTAATGATTTTAGAAAATTAACATTTTTTTAAAAAAGAAGCATGATTTGCCCGGTTTGCACAGATGCTTAGCCACGGATTTGCACATTACAAAAATATAAACTTCGTTAAGAAGGAAGTTTTTAGTAAATTTATAATAATAATAACATACAAGTAACGTAATGATTTTATATAGAACTTAATTACATTAATTGGATATCCATTGTTTTTTTAATCAAATTTCGAAAAAGATTGTCGATATGTTTTTTGGATAAATAAGCATTACTACATATTCTTTTAATTCTATTCATTTGATTAAAAATGGTATTTAAATAAATGTTTTAAGAAACATTAGAATTCCCGTTAATTAGTTTTATTTTAAAATTAAAAACATTTCTTTTATCGTATAAATCAACAATGCAGATATTTTCTTCTTTTTAATACTTATATCCGAAAACTTAAAATGAATGTTACCATCATAAATACGAAGCAAGATTAATTCCTCTGGGGAAATATTAATTATCAAAATTGCATAAACTTCAAAATTAAATTGTACCGCCAATGAATCTAAAAGCAAATTTAATGTTACGAATATAATTTTTTTTGTAATAGCGTAAAAATAAGATAGCTAACAGAGATGAAAAATTAGACCCTTGTGGTAGTCCATCAATTTGAATAAAAATATGTTTCACATATGTATTATAATTGTAAAGATAATTTTTAAAAAACAAAAATTAATTACAATTTCCCGATAATCAAAATCGCATTCAAGGATACTTTTAAAATCATAGTAATAACTTAGACAAACTTTTAGTTTAGAAAGGGAGTGCTATAGAAAAGTTACTGGAAATACATATACTATACATATACACATATACATACTATACATATACACATATGCATACTATACATATACACATATACATACTATACATATATATATATGGGTTCTGTAAAAAAATCTTACTGTTATTTTTTAAAAAATATCTCATTTAAGAAATCCAAAGCTAATACTTATGTTCTAAAGATAAATTTTGAGTGTAATTGAGTGCGTTTTTTATTTTTGGAATGTGTTTCTTATAAATAGAGTATTTAAGAAATATGCATATGGGATTCAACTTCGCAAAAGTGCCATTTTCAAGAAAATTTCAAAATGCATTTTATTTCTTTCCATCTTCCGAAAAAAAGTAAGAAAAATCTTTATTTAAAAAAATCCAAAATAGTAACCTTCATCGAATAGTAACCTTCATCTGAACCTCCATCGACTGAATTTTTTGGGGCACACAACCGAAGTTGGGTTGAGGTGATGTGTACCGAAGGTACTATAGTATCGATGGATAACGAAGGTATAAAGGTTAGGAGTACCGATGGATTGCAACAGTTCATTGGTACAATCCAAAGGAACTTTTACGGAATGTCCATGAGGGTTAGGGTAAGTACTTAAAATTAGCATTGAAAGATCAAACCACTCATTTTTCATGTCTTGTTATTAGTTTTCTAAAAATTGCAGATAGATATGAAAAACGCAACAATCATGATAAATGTAATTGCTATTTGTTATTTTTTTAGAAATATAACTTTAATAAAACTGACAAATTGCTCCTTTTAATTTATTTTACAATGAATTTCGCTTTGTCGTATTTTTGAGTACATCACACTCTTCCTTGTTCCATTACATTCATAACCGTCTACTGCTAAATTATAAAGCACAAAACCAAACATGTCTTTTTCTGAAGAAAAAAAATTACTCATTGGCTAAATTTAGAACAAAATTGCCTATATGTCGCTCAATTTTTAAAAAAATATATTACAAGAGCAGTTCTATCGTAACAAACTAACATTTATTGTATTTCTAACCATTTACAACTAGCATGATTTCAAAACAGTAAAAAAGATATTTAAGTAGACATTGAAGTTAGGCTTTTCATTAGGTAATGAGCAATGGAGTTAGGTTGTGGTTGAGTTGTGTTTTATCAAATAAACCTTGAAAAGTGATTTCATTGGTTTATCTGGTTGTTTCAGCTATCGTTAGTGATGGGGAATACTAGACATCTTTGTGTTAAGAGCTTTATGGTGCCACCATCCATGAGTGAAGGAGAGTATCATGTTCTAATAGTCCAGGGTCACAAATTGGTGAGTGAAGGACACAAAGAAACTCTTCATGCCCTAAAAGGAATGGAGGAAAGATGGGGGTGTCAACGCTAGGATTCGAACCCCATTCCGTCGGTCATGAGGTTGACATGCATATTAGCCCTCACATCTTTAATATGAAGCCAGTTATGAGGAGCTAAGTGTTTTCATTAAGCGTGCCTGTTTGGCACAGTATAACTCAGATTGTTTATCTGTGTTTGGTGAAAGCAGTTAATAAACTGTTTTTCTCACAGTTAACATTTTAAACACCATCTTATTTATGGTTCTTTGGCTGTTTTGATTGAATATGGTAAAAAAACAATTAAATAAAATGTTACATAACCATATTTTCCGAGAAATTTCGAGCAGTGTCAAAATGCAAAAAATGGTAACACTGGCTTAATATGGCCCGCACTTTGATATTTAAAAAACTTAAAATAATTCCAAATTTTTATAAAAATTATGTTTATTTTCTTTTAATGTAAGTGTTTAGATTCTCGTAAATATAATTTTTTTATTACATTCTTTTCAATAAATACGAAAAGTAAATGTAATTCGAAATGTTAATTTGCAGAAACAGTTAAAATGTATTTAATGATGTTCAAAGATGATGTTATTTACTCATTTTAAACTAATTGAGCGCAAAATATTTCCTATTCTATAATCAAAATAATTAATTACTTTTTTTTTAACTAAAATATTTTGTATCGCTTCTTGTTTCATTAGTGGATTCTTAATAATTTAACTTTATTGATGCATTAATGATTTTTAAAGAGCGATGACTATAATTAAAGAGAAAAATATAAATTAATTAGAGATGCTAATTAACAGATTCGCTGAGTTTAAGATTAAAAAAATTTAATGTTTCCGATTTACGTTTCCAAATGAAATTTATACCGCTTGAAGCAGTAAATTCTCAATTGGATGCGAAAGACTTCGTTAAAAATATTTAGTTGAGAATTAAAAATTTTAAAATTAATATTATGTGCTTACAGAGTTCTAAATACATTTTAAATAATGCAGGGTGTTCCAAAAATTTTACTGACAATTCTATCGAATATAAGGGCGTAAACTTTTTAAAAAAATTTATCCGATTTTGGCGAAAACAAATTCAAAAGATACTAGTACTTTTTAACTACAAAACATTTTAATTGATCAAGTATTACATGAGTTTTTATTAGTGGCAACCACTGATTTCCTTTTCCAGCTTACAACAACGTTAAAATGATTCATTGTAAGATGCTACAAGATGATGAGTTGCACCGTTAGCAAAAAAATAAACGGACCAGGCTTAATAGCTTTCGATCTAATGATCGGATTTTCATGTTCTAGAACTCAATCTTAATGATTCGAAGGGTGATCTCAAATATGCTAATTAATAAGCTCATACGAAGATTTAAGTTACGAAATAAGATACAAAAACGTAACTTCTCAGAATACACATACCTTTTTTTCAACAGATTCAGATTTCAAACCTCTGAAATATAAGGGGTTGCCGCAATCTTGGAAATATGACCAATAGTTTGGTCAGGAGAGGGGTCTAAAGTTTGGTCTCTCTAAGGTTAATATTACTTCGCTGTGTCTGGGGAAATTATTTTTGAATTTTAATTATTTGAATTTTTAAGCGAATTCAAAAATTTTTGCATACAATTATAAAATTATTTGTCCAAAGATAATTCAATGCAAAAAATAAATTTTAATAAATATTTGTTATTTTTGTAAGTTTTATTTATTAAAAATCTAAAGAATTTTGAACTGTAGGGGAGAGTGGGGACAATTGTGAAATTTTTTACTTAACTATTTTTAACTAACAAAAAATCCAATATATTGTTAGTATTAATTGACAAACGAGTAAAGTAGACTATCATCTACTAGAAAAAGAAATAAATGCCTTATTTTAAATGTTATTATATTAGTTATTAAAAATTTTTGACAGTCGTGCACTTGTTACAATTGTCCCCACTTACGGGGTCAATTGTAACAGACATACTTTGTTTTTAATTGCAGGACTGTTCTGCATTCATATTGGGTCATATACTAATATTACTAAAATATAATATAAAATATTTTTATATTTAAAATGGTGCGTATAGCGTTTTTAAAAAGTGCTTAAAGGTGCTTATTTTTGATTTTCGTTTTTTAAAAAGCCCTTAAAGGTGCTTTTTTTCATTGGGTGTTTTTAAAAAGTGCTTGATATTCCCTCTTTCAAAATGAGATTTTTTTTCTATACCATGCTGATTTTCGCTTCGAATTATGCAAAAAGACACAGTTCACATTGCTCTATTCAACGTTTTCACAAATCACTCAACCCCAATCTATTTCGGCGTAGTGTCAGTCCGCAGCGTATGAAAACGCCATTCGTTTTGCATTATCCAAAATTTCATGATTTTTGACAATTATCAAAAACAATGCCAAAAGGTTTTTTTTTTTT